>NC_053393.1:85996944-86139366 GCF_905171765.1 Bufo bufo | reverse complement strand
ATCTGAACCATCACACTCCTTCTGTCTTTTCAAACATACAGAGACATCCATACCATCCTTTTTGCCCAAGGTTCCAGGCTTGGCCCCCCCTCCAGAAGGTAATTTACCCCCCGAAGGACAGGGCCCGGCAGCCTGCGAGGAGGCCCCCACGCGTTCTGGCACCACACCCTCCTCCCCCCTAGCTGAAGCAGTTGGGGGATCCTCGTCAAGGGCCTGGTACCGATTAGAGACTTCCACCAGAGGGGACCCAGTTGATCCTTCCTTAGGCCTCTGGTCAAGGATGAGTGGGACAGATGGGTCCCACTCCAGAGAGGGCTTACGACCCTCTCCTTTCTTCTTCTTCTTACTCCGCTTGTTCCTCCTACCCTCCAACCACGCTCTGCCACCCTCGTCCAGGCTTTCGCCATACTATGAGACAGGGTTGGCGGATGGGTTAGCCTCCACAGGTTGGGCCTCTGGTTCCCCATCGTCGCTGTACCCCAGGTCACTACAATCGGGATCCTCAGCCAGACCAGCCGAAAGACCAGCTGAAAGGTCAGCTGCCACCTGTTCCTTATCTTTGCGGCATTGTTCTTGCCGCCTGATCCTGGATGGCCTTTGCTTCTTCAGATCCTGTCTGCTTCTTCCAGCACTAGTAGTTCCAGCACTCGTCCCCTCACCAACTGATTCAGTCCCGGCAGCAGGCTCCTCCCCAACCACAGACCCAGCCTCGCGGCTAGTGCCTGCCTGATCTTAAGCCCGGCCCTGAACCCTGTTGGCGAAGGCAACCGGACAGCGACTAAACGGATGACCTATGTCCCCACAGAGGTTGCACCGGATCCGCCTACAAGATGCAGCAAGATGACCAGTGTCCCCACACTTCTCACACATGCGAACATCGCATTGTGCGCTGAAGTGGGTGGGACTGCCGCACTTGTGACTGACCTTTGGCTAGCACCTATAGAACACTATAATCCTATCCCTTCCTATGAAGGCAGAGGAGGGAATATGAGAAACAGAATTGCCCCGATCAAACAGCTCAATGCTGAAGGTCCAGGCACCTGACCAGATGCCATGCTCATCGAGCACCTTGGCGGGGAACTGCCCCACCCTACCATATCGACTAAGCCAAGTCATGATGTCTACACTAAACAGTGATTCATTACAGGTCAAAACGGTCACTGTCTTCACAGTTGATTGGCGGGTGATGGCCTCGACAGCAAAACCCTGCCACTCCAGGGTGTTCTTCATCAGCTCATATTTAGACCAGAAAAGCTCCAAACCCTCCGGCCTAACAAAGTTTACGTCGAACATAGCGGTGCCGTAGGGATGTATGAGCGCAAAGATATCATTCGCGACAAACCCCGCCCCCAGGAGAAGTTCTACAACAGTCTTCCTAGAAGGAGCTGCTGCTTCCTTACTCCTCCAATACAGACGGGCCACATTCCTACGGTCCCTCCCCGGTGTGGGGTGAGTCCATACGATCTGACCCCTCCTTTGTTCTCGGAAGGCCCTAAAACCATGCCTTTCTGTCCAAAAAGCCAGGTCAACCGACCCTCCCTCTACCTGTATAGAAGTCCCCAGTCCTTTTTTTAGGGCCTCCAGGAGGCGCCAATGCAAGTCACCCCCGCCCGAAACCTTGGGCTAAAAGTCACCCGAAACAACACCTGCATACGTCTTTGTTTTTGCCATCTTCTCTCTCACATCCTTCCTCATTGCTTCCTTCCGCATAACTTCCTCCTCTTCATCCACTTCCGTATCCGCAATATACTCCTCAATCAAAGCTTCCTCATCCACCATCTCAATTTCTTCCTCATTCACAATCCCATTCACCAGTTCATTTGTATCCTCATTTATAACCTCGTTTACGTTCTCATTTACCCCCACAGCCACCTGCACATCATTACCCACAATCCCATTCACAACCACATTTGCATCCATATTTGTTTTTGCATCAACCTTCATTTTTCCAACTGTATCACCTTTCACACCCCCTCGACTGGTCGGGTTCCCTAAAGAGACCGCAGTATCACTGAGGGCGGGCTCTGAGGAGCCCCCCGCATAACCCGCAGGGGACTCCCCACCTCCCGCACCCCCCACGGCCCGCACAGTCCTGGGATACTCGACCATAGTGTTCTCCCGAGGTTTCAAAGTCTTTACACGTTCCACTGATTTTAATGGTCTTTTCGCAATTTTAACAGTTTTATCAGTTTCTAATGTTTTCTTTTCCTCTTTCACAGCACCACCACCTTGAACCTTGTCCGCAATCATCGCATCCTTGTCCGCCACACTGTTTGGGGTTTTACCCCCTGCGCTTCTTGTGACCACCCTACCACTACAGGAAGGGGGGGCACCTCCCGTCACCATCTTAGAATCAATCTCCCGCACTGTTTGACCCGATTCCACTACAGGAACCGGGCTGGGCACAGCAGCGGATTCAAAAGGCACAAATCGAAGCACTTTTTCCTTCACAGTTTTATTTTTCTCCTTTCTGATTTTCACCAACTCATCCTCAGGGACCTCCTCATCCCCAAAATACAGTCTGCCCACCGGGGACTCCAGCTGCCTGACTTCCACCATTAGCCTTCCCCCAGACCCGCTTTCATCCCCGGAGATAGCCGCAATCAGGTCTGAGGGGTCCCCCTGGCCACAAGGCAGAGAGTCCGCCTCCGAATCTTGTGTTCCAGGAACCACCTTCCCCTGGCTCCCAGCCTGCTGCCCTGACAGACTGGGCCCGGCGTACCGGATAGTCCAGACATGCCCTCAAATCTGCAGTCGTTCCTGAATTTCTCCAAGAATGGGCCGCCATTTTCCTCAATGGCTGCCCTCTTCTCCTCCAAAACCGCGATTACCTCCTCTAACTTCACCAGTCTGGAGGAAAGGATTGCCTTCTTTGTCTTAGGTGCCATTTTCACTTGCATTTGTACATTTTTATATTCCACATTAAGTCTTTTTAATTCCCTCTTGACCTCCTCATGCATGTTCAGAAAATATGCTACTTGGGAGGAAAAGGTTTGTAAAGACTCTTTAGGGCCCAAAATACCCCAATTAAGCAGTCTCTCAGCCGCTGGGCAGGAAGAACCCCCGACACTAGGCTTCTTTATAATAGATTTGTCGCCGGGCTGAGGCACCGACACAGACATACCACATGCTGAATCACCTACCTCAGTCTCTGGCCTCGTCACCTTCTCCACGGCCTTCTCTGTATCACGTCCCACGGTCCGTCCGGCAGCTTGTCCAGCCACTGTACTTTCCACAGCATACTGCTTTCTTGGGTGCCGACTCAAATTGTCCAGAGAGGATCCCAGGCTGGTTGCTCTCCTGGGACCCCTCCGGAACTCACCTGGTACTCCATTGGGCTCACTGCAGGGATCGTGGCCGCTTCTAGCAGCGGGGCCCCTCCTGCCCGCGGCACTTGCGGGGCAGCCCTCCATTGCTTGCGACCTTGCGGCCGCTTGCTGCGGTGTCTTCATATCCGCATCGTCGTCCACCTCCAGTAGCGCCGAGGTATCTAAGCCCAGGTCTCCAGTCCTGGAGGCCCTCCTCTCCACTCAATCATCTCTGCCGTGGCTGCCGGCACGTGGTGATGAATGCCGGCAGCCAGAGGCCCGGGGATCCATACCGGGAGAAACCGCCACCCCCTGGGGAAAGGGTAGCGATTCCCCCAGCAAAAAAAGCGCTGGTAATCCTCACCGACCTCACACATCCACACACAACAGGAAACAGGAAACAGGAAAGGAACAGCAGCTCCTCCCACCACTTCTCCTGTCCTGTGTACTGGGTGTAATCCTCAGTATCTGCTCTTATTCTGTATATATATACACTGCACAGTACCACTTCTCCTGTCCTGTATACTGGGTGTAATCCTCAGTATCTGCTCTTATTCTGTATATATATACACTGCACAGCACCACTTCTCCTGTCCTGTATACTGGGTGTGATCCTCAGTATCTGCTCTTATTCTGTATATACATACACTGCGCAGTACCACTTCTCCTGTCCTGTATACTGGGTGTAATCCTCAGTGTGCAGGAGCCAGTGGACGGGTGTGGTCGTGTTTGGAGGAGCTCCTGCTGATTGTCCAGCCACTTCCAGGGATTTTTCCACCTTTCCCAGCCCAGGCCCTGCCTCTCTCCCCAGGGAGCTGGTAGGGTCCTGGGCCATGAAGCGACTGAAGACCCAGGATCCTACTACCCGGGGTAGGCCGGCGGGAGGTAGGGGAGGTGAGCTATCGGCCTCAGTTCCATCTTCCGCCTCGGGGGTCAGAAGATCCAGCAGGAGTCGTGGTGCAGCGGCCCCTGCAGCCCCCGGAGGTGAAGCCGTGACCATCGCCGGCAGTTCCAGGAGGGCGGACAGTAGCCCTCCAAGAGGTACGCGGAGTGCTTCTGGGGATGGGCCGGTTCCGGTTGAGGCTGACTGGGGCAGCATGAAGCCCCAGGAACTAATCGCAGTTTACAGCTCCCGGATCACGGCCTACCTCCGGGAGTATGAGGAAGCGAATAGGACCCTCAGGAAGATTAGGGAGAACTTAAAGCTTGAGAGGGTGAAGGTGGACAAAGCGGCAAGAAAAAACAGGCCAGAAATATCAAAAAAAATAAAAGGCTTAAAAGAAATTATTAAAGAGCTGCAGGAGAGAAGGGCGGCCATTCTGGAAAACAGTGGCTTTTAAAGAAAAGCTCATGAACGATGAAAGGTTCAATGAAATGGCTGGAAGCCAAAAACAGCAAGAAGATGACTCCTCTAGTGAGGAGGAAGAGTCGGACATGGGGGGGCAACCTGCGGAAACTGGGATCACCACAGGTATCACCGCAGAGCAGGTATGCCTGCCCCCCACTAGTTCTGACGAGGAAGGCGAGTACAATGAGAACAGCGGAGTTGGGGGGCAGCTTATGGCCGAGATACGCCACCTGGAGTCTCCCAAAATTTGTGAGGACATTTACTTTGGCAATGAATTACCTGAAGATGAGCCAATAGGAAAGAAGAGAAAGGCAAAGACATTAAAGCCAGAGGTGAGGTATGTCTATGTGACCCACCCTGCGTGCCCTGGGCCAGCTGCAAAGCCAGCTCAGGGCACGAACCCCACCATCCTCCCTGGCCCGCCTCTGCTGGGGCACTGGACAAGTGCCAGGTGGAGGTGCGGCGGGGCGGTGTGGCTGCCACTGCCCCCCTTGCAGAGGTCGTTGTCAGGATCCCTGTCCTGGGGTCTGCCTCCTCTGCCCCGGTCTGCTTCGCCGCTCCCGTGCACCCTGCAGTCCCCCCTGCCAGTTTTGGCATGGAGGTGGGGGACGGGGGGGCTGTGGGTGGAGGGAGTGGGGCCGCAGGTACAGCGGTGTCCCGATCCGGAGTTGCAGGGGGAGGGTATGAGGTGGCTGCCTCCGCCCCTCCCAATTTGTATGCCCAAGTCCTTGCCGGGGTTCCGGTCTCCTCTGCCCTGGTCTGCTCCACTTCCGGCGGGGAGTGGAGGCGCAGTGGGAGTGGTCAGGGGTGGAGGGGGTGGGGCTTTGGATATCCACAAAGGAGCTCAGAGCAGTGTGTCTGTAGGCAGAGAGGGAGGGGGCGGTCCTGATGCGAGTGTGGTGCGCACCGCCCCTTCCTCCTGCACTGTCCGTCAAGTGGATAAGGCCGGCGTGGCTGGGACCAGTGGTTCTACAGCCCGCCGGCCCGAAAAATCAGGAAAGACTGTAAAAAATGTGTCCAGCAAGGAGATGCTGGACAAAACAAATAATGTAACCTCTGTCCCCTCTGGCCCAGCAGTGTGTGGGGGGGGAGGGGAGAGTGTGGTAGTGGCCACTGAAGAAGTGGTCACTTGTGTAAATACAGTTTTTGTTAGTGGTGTTGCCCCGGGCCCTGATGGAGGGGTGAATGTTGGAGGTCGGCCGCCCACTGTACAAGTGGCCAGTGCGCCTCATGTAGCCCCTTCAGAGGGGTCTGGAGTGGCACCTGCTGTACCTGCGTCGGTTACGCCTGGCAGAAGTTATGCTGGTGTGGTCGCCGGCGCAGGGGGGAGGGGCGGTCCCCATTGTCCTCCCCATTACCAATGTCTGATGACGGTAACTTGCAGCGGCAACTTTTAGAGGCTCTTAGGAGAGGGGAGAATTCCATTACAGTAGGGGGGCAGACAGGCATGGCCTGCGTGCCTTCCGAGAGCAAGGCGGGGGCGAGACCACCTGGTCCTCACCCACAACCGGCTCCGGGTCAACCAGGCCGAATGTTGTCTGTCTGAAATGGAGAGGCAATGAAGCATGCCCTACCAGGAAGAGGGTGGCAGAGCTTCTCTTTCGGATGGGCATCAGGGCATGTGACATCTTTGCCCTGATACATCCGTATGGCACCCGGGAGTTTGATGTCAGTTTTGCCCGGCCAGAGGGTCTTGAACTTTTCTGGTCTGGGTATGAACTGGCAATAGACAAGCCGGATTGGCAGGGGTTTTTTGTGCAAGCGATAACCCGCCAGAATGAGGTCAAGAAGGTGACCGTTCTCACCCGTAACGAGTCACTTTCTTGTGTTGACATCTTGACCTGGTTGAGTAGGTACAGGGACGTCCAGGGTCTTCCTAGCAAGAACCTGCATGAGTTTGGCATCTGGTCGGGTGCCTGGACGTTTCAGATTAAGTTGAAACATTCAGGGGGGTCGGTTTCCCACATACCATCATCTGCTTTCCTTGGTCGGGATAGGATCATGGTGTTCTACAGGGGGCAGCCTAAGCTGTGTTACAAGTGCGGCAGCCCTTCGCACTTCAGCGCCAGCTGCCAAGTGCAGAGGTGCGCATTGTGCGGGGGTGAAGGCCATCTAGCTGCATCTTGTGGGCAGATTAGATGCAACCTGTGTGGTGAGCTAGGGCACCCGTTCAGTCGTTGCCCTCGCTCTGTCGCCAACGTGGCTCATGCACGCGCGGAGGCGAGCCGGGAGGCCCCCACCGCCGAGGCGAGTGCTGGCGAAGGCGACAGGGCAGTGGGGTCGATGAAGAGAAAAGACGGCCCGTCCCAGCAGAGACGGAAGGAGAGGCGTCAAATGGAGAGGGGGCAGGTGGAACCCCGTCCTGGGGTGATGCCTGAGCCCTCCAAAGAGAATGCCTCTCCTGGAGCTGAGACCCTGGGGTATATCGAGGGGAATGAGGAACTCAGGAGACTAGACCGTTCCGAGGTGACTCTGTCCTCTTGCTACGAGAGTGCAACAGAGGGGAGTGAGACAGAGTCTAAAAGAATAAGAAGAAAACGTCTGACCAAAAAAAGATCTAGCCCGACTAGAGTGCCTGTGGAAGGCAAAGCCAGCTCCCCCCTGGACTTCTCTAATCCTGACTCTCTTTCCCTGGATCTTTCCAACCGGTACCTCACCTTGGATGAGATCTCCGCCTCCTCTTCTTCCGGGGAGGAGGTTGAAGGTGGGGAGCCGGAGGGGCAAGAGAAGGAGCCTCTGGAAGGACCCGCTCCTCCCTCCGGTGAGGATGCAAGGTCCTCGGGAGGTGGGGCGGGTCCAGACACTGGGAATGGGAATGACAAGGGTGGTGCGAAGGGGGAGGCGGTGGTGACTAATGAGATGGACACCACTGTCTCTCTCAAAAGAAATCGTGCCACCTTAGGGGGTAGCCCCAAGAGGGGTAAGAAGAAGAACAAGAAGGGGAAGGGAAGGAAGAAGGCCGTCTAACTTAATCACTCTGTATGGCGGCACTCACTCCGTTGACGCTGGCGACCATTAATGTTGCCAGTATTAAATCGGATGCGGCTAGGTTTGCAGCTTTTGATTTTCTCAGCCGGGTTGAAGCTGACATTTTATTTTTGCAAGAGACCAGGCTGCCAGATTTGGCGGCTGTATGTAAAGCAAAAAAAGAGTGGAGGTGTGGTCCATCATATTGGTCTCTTGCGGCTGAGCCGTATAGCGGAGTGGCGGTTCTTTTTACCGCACCAGAAGAAAGCCGACGAGTGATTGAGTTAGAAATGGGGAGGTGTTTGATTTTAGATGTCCTCATGAAGGGTCAAGAGCTTCGCCTGATAAACATCTATGATCCCCAAACCAGGTGGGATCGGAAGCGTCTCTTTATGAGGATCAAACCTTTCCTTTTTACGAGTCGGCAGGTGGTCTTTGGCGGGGACTTTAATACAGTCACAAGGTCCCAAGACCGGGGAGGCGCCAGAGACCGGCTGGCTTATGATAGTGTATCCCTGAATAGCATAGCTAGCGAGGCTCGCCTGGTGGATGTCCACATTAGGCACACCCCAGGCCACGGTGGTTTCACTTATTATAGAGGTAGTCAGATTAGGTCTAGAATAGACAGGTTTTATTTAAAGGAGGAGACTACTTTTTCACCTTTAGAGGTGGTAGAGGTGGAATTCTCCGATCACTGTATGATTATGTTCTCTTTGAATGTTGCAGAATCCCCCCAAATGGGAAGAGGCTATTGGAAGCTAAATTCGGCCCTCCTGGAGGAAGCAGAGGTAAGACAATACTTTGAGGACTTCCTTCAGAGTCAGGTAGAGTTGCTGGATCTTTGCGACACTAAGTCAGAGTGGTGGGAGATATTCAAAGATCGGGTGGCAAAATTCTTCCGCCAGCTCTCGAGCCTCAGGTCCCTGGACAGGAACCACTTGTATCAGGGTCTGAGGAGGAAACTCGAACAACTGGTCCCGACTGGAGGTAGCCGAGAGGATATCTCCAGGGTGAAATCTTTGCTCAAGGGGTGCCAGTACGATAGGCACACATCTTTGGTTTTTGAGAGGGATTTCGGGAAGTACCGCTCGCCCGACCCTTACAGAAACTGTAAGATGTCAGTGAAAAGTAAGTTGGTGATGGGACTGGTCGATGGTACGGGATCTCTGGATAGGTCCAGATCAGGGATCTTTGAAATCGTCAAGTCCTTCTACTCGTGCCTCTTGAGGAAGAAGGATCTGAATCGGGACAGGATTTCGGCTTTCCTGGCTGAAACCATCCCTGAGTCAAGAGTAGACCGCTCTTTTGACGTTTTGATAGAAGAAATCAGAGAAGAGGAAGTCAGCCTGGCGATCGAAGGGCTTGCCCTAAAGAAGTCGCCAGGCCCGGATGGCTTAACATCCGAGTTTTATAAGACCTTTAAGGACTCCTTGGTTCCCCTCTTGACTAAGGTATTCAATGAGTGCCTTTCCTCGGGTGCTCTGCCGAAGTCAATGAGGAGGTCAGCTCTGATCCTTATATCAAAGGGTAAAGATCCGAGCCGTATTGAGAATTGGCGTCCCATAGCGCTTCTCAGTACGGACAGAAAGATCCTGGCCAAGATACTGTTTAATCGGTTGGTGCAGTTTGCGCCCCGGCTCCTTTCGGAGACCCAACATTGCTCAGTTCCAGGCCGAAGCACGTTTAGTGCTGTGCTCGGTGTCCAAGAGGCAGTGGAACGGAGTAACTGGAAGGGGTACATGCTGGACTTAGATCAGGCAAAGGCTTTTGATCGGGTTAACCACGAGTACCTCTGGGCAGTCCTTCTGAAATATGGCGTGTCGGGAGGGTTTGTTGATTGGTTAAAGATCTTGTATGCAGGGGCAGAGAGTTTCCCGCTGGTGAACGGTTGGTCTGGCAGCCCTTTTGAGGTTAGGTCTGGAGTCCACCAGGGTTGTCCATTGAGCCCGCTCTTATACGTGCTTGCGATTGATCCTTTTATTAGGAGGATTGATCGAGGACCATTACCGGGAGTCAGGATGAGTCTGGAGGAGCCAGAAGCCACTCTGATGGTGGTGGCGTATGCCGATGACGTCACTGTTTTCGTGTCCTCGGGAGGGGAGGCGGAATACGTGATGTCGGAGGTAGAACGCTACTCGGAAGTCTCCGGGTCCGTGATTAACCGGGATAAGTGTGAGTCTCTGGCTGGGAGGGGGTGATCCATCTTTCGGTCTCCCGGACACCCTCCCAGAGGCCCAGTCATCAGCCAAAGTCCTAGGCGTTCAATTCGGCCATGGGGATTATCTCACCCAAAATTGGGACAGCAGGCTCCCGATCGCCGCTCAGAAGGTTGACCAGTGGAAGGGTTGGTCTTTGACCCTCAGGGAAAGGGTGAACCTGATCAAGACTTACCTTCTCCCTTTGCTTATCTATTTGGCCAGTGTATGTGTCTTGCCAAAACCTCTCTAGACTCGGGTTTACAGTCTGTTCTTCCAACTGTTATGGGGGAATAGGCTGAACCTAGTCAAGAGAGAGGGGACATACCGTACGAGGAGATTACGGGGGTTGGGTATGGTCAACCCCGTGGTGTTCCTTGTGAACACCTTTGTTACGATCATCCCAGCAAACCTCTGGAAAGAGAGGGCTCCTCCGTGGGTAGTCTCTTGCAGGGGTTGGTTATGGCCTTTCTTCCAGGAGTGGGAGACAGGAGGGCAAGTGAAGGATTTGCGTACACCTCACGGATATCTTCCGGCTTATGTCACCCCGATTCTGAAGGTGATCCGCCGGTGGCGTTTGGGAGTGAGGGAAATCAAGGCCCAGTCAAGGAGATCCCTTGACGAGAGGGTCTTGTTGACCCACTTCCAGAAGCCCCTGGCCCTTAAGGATTGCCCAAGCCGGGATCTAGACAAGGGGTTACAGTTGTTAAATTCGGCAAGGATCCCCTTGAAGTTTTGGGACTTGGCTTGGTGCTGCTTTCACGGGAAGCTGTATGTAAGGGACAACTTGAAGTACAGGAACTCTGATGAAAGGGGTTGTCCCCGGGAGGAGTGTGGCGGCATACTGGAAAGTATGGAGCACTTCCTGCTTCAGTGTCCCTTTAATACAGAGGTATACAAACGGGTGGGTGCATCCATTGGCTGGCCTAGGCTAGCCAACCTCTCCAATGCGGAATGGGCTTATGGAGCATTCAAAGGTTTGGGTAGAAGAAACCCATGCACAGCTTTTATAGTAAGCATAGTGATCAGGTACTTCACATGGAACGCACAGTGTTTAGTTTCAACCCAGCAGAAAGTCCTCCCTGTGGAAGAGGTGTGTAGGAACATTCTAGGTGACCTGGGGAAGATTCATTCTCTTGAGTGCGAAAGGGTGGGTACAGATGGGGTCTCTTACCTCTGGAGAGGCTTCACCTTTGATGTGCCTTAGCCTCAGTAGCACTTTTCTGGTGTTGGGCTAAGGGTTTCACACTAGGTTTCTGTTTTGTACTTAAGATGAGTTTTTGAAGAAAGGTTTGCAGATGACTGAACTTGGGCCTTCTGGTGGATTTTAATATTGGTTTGTATAGATTGATTTGGTTGTTGTAAGTTATATACAGTATATTGTATGATAGGGTAAGTGGGGTGTAGTTAGGTTGGGTGCAATGGGGTGGGGAGGTTCATATTTTTGTGTGGGGAGGCCTGCATCCAGCCCTGGACTATGCGGACATAGGACGACATGAGGCGAGAGGCTGGGTGTGGGTGGTGGAGGAAGGGCTGGCCTCATGGAGGGACAAGAGTCGGAGGTTGGCCCTGGGTGAAGGTGATGGGATAGATAGATTGGTAGGGTTAGTATAGGTTTGTGTTTTCTCATAAATGTGTGTGTGTGTATAAAAAAAAAAAATATATATATATATATATATATATATAATAATATAAAAAAATATATAAAAAAAAAAATTATTGTTATTTGATATTTCTATTATGATTTCTATTATGATTATTTAATTTGTGTTGATTATTTATTGTGATAAGTTGTCATTTATTTTCGGTTATAAAGAATTTGTATAAATTTGTATATAGTCAGGGTTCAGCTGGATCGGATGTTTAGGTTAGGCTAGGTTTCTTTTTCTCTTTTCATTTTCTCTATTTAGTAGGTATGAATGAGATAGTATGCATGTAGCTGGGCCAGTAGGGTAAGTGTATATACTTTATACCTTGTTTTATATCTTGTTTGGAAATTTTATGGCAAAGTTTTTGTATTTTTGTATAAAATTAAGAGTTCCTCAGTGTGCAGGAGCCAGTGGACGGGTGTGGTCGTGTGTGGAGGAGCTCCTGCTGATTGCTGACAAGCTACCAGGGATTTTTTCATCTTTCCCAGCCCAGGCCCTGCCTCTCTCTCCCCAGGGAGGTGGTGGGGTCCTCGGCAATGAAGCGACTGAAGACCCAGGATCCTACTTCCCGGGGTAGGCCGGCGGGACGTAGGGGAGGTGAGCTACCGGCCTCAGTTCCATCTTCCGCCTTGGGGGTCAGAAGATCCAGCAGGAGTCGTGGTGGCAGCGGCCCCCTGCAGCCCCCGGAGGTGAAGCCGTGTCCATCGCCGGCAGTTCCAGGAGGGCGGACAGGTAGCCCTCCAAGAGGTACGCGGAGTGCTCCTGGGGATGGGCCGGGTTCCGGTTGAGGCTGACTGGGGCAACATGAAGCCCCAGGAACTAATCGCCGTTTACAGCTCCCGGATCACGGCCTACCTCCGGGAGTACGAGGAAGCGAATTGGACCCTCAAGAAGGTGAGGGAGAACCTAAAGCTTGAGAGGGGGAAGGTAGACAAAGCAGACAGAAAAAACAGGCCAGAAATATCAAGAAAAATAAAAGGCTTAAAAGAAGTTATTAAAGAGCTGCAGGAAAGAAATGGGGCCATTCTGGAAAACAGTGGTCCCTTTAAGGAAAAACTCATGAATGATCAAAGGTTTAATGAAATGGCTGGAAACCAAAAGCAGCAAGAAGATGACTCCTCTAGTGAGGAGGAAGAGTTGGACACCGGGGGCCAACCTGCGGAAACTGGCATTACCGCAGAGCAGGTCTGCCTGCCCCCAGTGGCGTACCGCCCATAGAGGCAGACCACGCCACTGCTATGGGGCCCGCGGCACTGGGGGGCCCATAGCGCAGAGAAGGCCCCGCCCACACTATTTGGCCCCGCCCACTCATGACCTGCTGCAGCCGGCTAATTGCTTTTTTCTCCCCAGGGCCCAGCCCCAACATCAACTCATCTTTGCCTCGCCGCACCCCCCTTCCCCCCCTGACCTGACCTGACCTCCTCCTGACCGTCTGCCGGAATCAGGATCAAACACCAGCCTGCATGTGGCGCTCGTGCCGCTGGCCAATCAGCACAAGGCAACTCTGTTGAGGCAGCTGCTGATTGGCCAGTGGCGCAAGGGGGCGGGCGGGAGAATCGGCTCGAACTTTGCCCTCGGGCCGGCCCTTCACCAGAGACGAGTCAGTGCCTGCCCTGAGCTGAGGAGAGAGAGGGAGTCCGGAGGAAGATTCTGAACTCTGAAGCAGTGAGTAGTACTGTAAGTGAGCACTGAGCAGTGCACCGTTGGGGTCCCTGGCTGGCTGGCCTGAACTTGAGTCTTGAAGTAAGCCACTCGTCTCAGACTCAGTCAAGTGAAGTACCGTTCGTTCGTCCCACTCCCTGCAGCAGTGCCTGGCCCGGCCGACTAGTCCGAATTCCAAATATATTATAGCACAATGTACACAGAGATATTTACCACTACTGACTCATGGAACCCCAGAAATAGTGCCCCGGCCCCCAACCATCATGGCTGATGTCCCATGTGACAGGTCCCAAAAATCTAGCAGATGTCCCGATTAAAGGGAATCTGTCACTAGCAATTTACCCATTTTTTTTTTTCATGAATCCATGTTTAACAGAGTACCTTTTTCCATCTGTCTTGTTCTTTTGATTGTGAGTCTTGTCATTTCTTCAAAAAATCGATTCTTATGATATGTAAATGACGCTGTAAGGAGCCCAGAGGGGCGTTATTCTTTCTCCACGGTGCTCAGGAACGCCCCTCTGAAGTGCGGTGCCGGCGAAAGGAGGATCGGGGTGTTTGCAGCAGAGCGCGGCGCTGAGGAGGGGGGGTGTTGAGCACTTAGCCGCGCCTCTGGGAGGCGATTTAGATGAACTTGTCTTGGAGGCGTTATTAGTTTTCAAATTTAGCCGGGCACGGCACTTCAGAGGGGCGTTCCTGGGCACCGTGGAGAAAGAATAACGCCCCTCTGGGCTCCTTACAGCGTCATTTACATATCATAAAAATTGATTTTTTGAAGAAATGACAAGACTCACAATTAAAAGAACAAGACAGATGGAAAAAAGGTACTCTGTTAAACATGGATTCATGAAAAAAAAATTTGGGTAAATTGCTAGTGACAGATTCCCTTTAACAGGGCACCCCAAATAAGGAGACCTGCAGGCTGCAGCAGATATCCCATGTGACAGGTCACCCCCAGGAAACCCCTAAGGCTCCATTCACACGTCCGCAATGTGTTTTGCGGATACACAGAGCCACGGATCCGCAAAACATGGAAAACGACAATGTGCGTTCCGCATTTTGCGGACCGTACATTGCCGGCACTAATAGAATATGCCTGTTCTTGTCCGCAATTGCGGACAAGAATAGGACATGTTCTATTTTTTGGCAGAAACGGAAGCACTGATGCGGAAGTGCGGATCCGCAAATGTGGATGCGGACAGCACATTCAGGCCCCATTGAAAATGAATAGGTCTGCACCCGTTCCGCAAAATTGCGGAACGGATGCGGATCCATTTTGCGGACGTGTGAATGGACCCTAACAGTTTCTGTAGGTCATGTATAAATTTATTTAATGGGGGTGTGGCACGGGAGGAGCCAGGTCAGGAAGTGGGAGGGGGCATGGTGGGTAGTGGGCGGGGTTAAGGGGCCCAATTCATATTTTTGCTATGGGGCCCAGTGATTTCTATGTACGCCTCTGCCTGCCCCCCACTAGTTCTGATGAAGAAAAAGACTACAGTGAGAGCAGCGGAGTTGGGGGGCAGCTTATGGCCGAAATACGCCACCTGGAGTCCCCCAAAATTTGTGAGGACATTTGTTTTGGTGACGAATTACCTGAAGATGAGCCGATGGTAAAGAGAAGAAAAACAAAGACATTAAAGCTAGAGGTGAGGTATGTCTATGTGACCCACCCTGCGTGCCCTGGGCCGGCTGAAAAGCCAGCTCAGGGCACGAACCCCACCATCCTCCCTGGCCCGGTCTCTGCTGTGGGACCGGTACGTGGGGGTGGGGAGGCGGACGTGGCAAAGATGCCACAGGACGCCGTCCCTGTTTGCGGTAACAGGGGCGGTGAGGAGAAGCAGGAGGGGCCAGACAGGAAGGCTCCCGGGGCGGGTGGCGAGGGGGGCATGGTTGGTGGTCGGATGGCTCCGCCCGCCTCTGCTGGGGCACTGGACAAGTGCAGGGTGGAGGTGCGGCGGGGCGATGTTGCTGCCACTGCCCCCCTTGCAGAGGTCGTTGCCGGGATCCCTGTCCTGGGGTCTGCGTCCTCTGCCCCGGTCTGCTTCGCCGCTCCCGTGCGCCCTGCAGTCCCCCCTGTTGGTTTTGGCATGGCGGTGGGGGACGGGGGGCCGGGGGTGGTGGGGATGGCTGTGGGTGGGGGGGGGGGGGGCGGCCGCGGGTACAGCAGTGTCCCGATCCGGAGTTGCAGGGGGAGGGTGAGAGGTGGCTGCCTCCGCCCCTCCCAAATTGTATGCCCAAATCCTTGCCGGGGTTCCGGTCTCCTCTGCCCCGGTCTGCTCCGCTTCAGTCCCTTCCGCTGGTATTGTCATGGCGGCGGGGAGTGGAGGCGCAGTGGGAGTGGTCAGGGGTGTAGGGGGTGGGGCTTCGGATATCCACAAAGGAGCTCAGAGCAGTGTGTCTGTAGGCAAAGAGGGAGGGGGCGGTCCTGATGCGAGTGTGGTGCGCACCGCCCCTCCCTCCTGCACTGTCCGTCAACTGGATAAGGCCGGCGTGGCTGGGACCAGTGATTCTACAGCCCGCCGGCCCGAAAAATCAGGAAAGACTGGTAAAAATGTGTCCAGCAAGGAGATGCCGGACAAAACTAATTATATGACCTCTGTCCCCAGCAGTGTGTGTGGGGGGAGGGGAGAGTGTGGTAGTGGCCACATAAGAAGTGGTCACTTGTGTAAATACAGTTTCTGTTGGTGGTGTTGCCCCGGGCCCTGATGGAGGGGTGAATGTTGGAGGTCGGCCGGCCACTGTACAAGTGGCCGGTGCGCCTCATGTAGCCCCTTCAGAGGGGTCTGGAGTGGCACCTGCTGTAGATAGGTCTGGGGGGGGGTGGGGGGTGGGCCCGGTCCGGCTGCCCCTCCTGCGTCGGTTACGCCTGGCAGAAGTTATGCTGGTGTGGCTCCCCATTACCAATGTCTGGTGACGGTAACTTGCAGCGGCAACTTCTAGAGGCTCTTAGGAGAGGGGAGAATTCCATTACAGTAGGGGGACAGCAGGTGGATCTATCCTTCTGGATAGACAGGTGTAGTGTACGGGGACTGTAATGCCCGTCACTACAAAAGTGTCACTTGGTGTGCTGTCGTCCCTCCTTAATTATGGGGAAGTTGGTATATGTCATCTTTATAAATTGTCATGTAATGTAATGTTATGTATTTCCCTGTTACTGTGAAACTTGCATGTACAGGCCTGCTAGGGGTGTCATTCCAGCTCTTAGTCACTAGAGGGAGCTAGGGAGCCCTAGTTTATATAAGGCCCAGACAGGGAAAGGAAGTGCAGTTGAGTCTAGAGTTGAGTCTAGAGTCTAGTCTAAAGTGAGAGTCTAGAGTTGTGGTTGGAGACTAGACAATGTCAGAGACAAGTCCAGGCCTGAAGCCTGCGGTCCAGGAGAGGGTTTTGCAGTCCCTGTAACCGGGTTCCAGATTCAAGGAGAAGGTTCCCCTCCTGAATTCCCATATGCCGAAACAGGAATACCTCAGTTAAAGAGCCTGAGGAAGCTGAGAGGGAGACAGAGGCAAAGCGCAGAAAAGCAAGAGGTACTCAAGATAACAGAGGAGGTACTTTATAAAGAGAGAACCAAGGATATACGCCAGAGTTAAGGTATTGGGCCTTGGAGAAGATTTTCTATGTCCCAGGATCAGTCAGAAATAGAGTGCAAGCTCCTGTACTGCAAGTCCTGTGTTTCACACTCTGAAGTCACCTTGCTTAATCTGTATTGCCTGCATCGACCGTATTGAAAAATCAACTGTATGCAAAGGAACTGTGCTTCCATTAATGTCTCTATATGGAAACTACTAAAGTTGGAGTTTTGTTTTTAACATCACGTGGTTCCTCAGTTATTCCTGCTATCAGCAAACGGCGTGCCACCGTTTAATTGGCACTGGCGTCACGAACATTTTCTACCATCACCTGCCCTTGCAGAGAGTCAGCCGTCTCAGGTTAGTGTCTATTGCACTACTACACCCAGAAACTCTATTAAACACAACTTGAGTACGCTGCACCTCTCTTTTGGCGTCACGAACAGGATACGCACGCTTTCTAGTGCAAGAAGCGTGAACTTTGTGCCTTATACAGTTGCCCTGTGACCAAAGTGACAATTTGCCTGTTTATTTAAAGTGGACTTTGTGGACTGAAAATCATACCAAAAGTGTTCCTAAAACCTCTAAAAAGCGCTGTGCAGTGTTGCGCTATCAAAAGGAAGAAAATCGCCACATCGGAGTGTGCTTTTGTGGACTTTTCATCATCCTGCTTGCTGTCAGTGAATAGACAGCGTTTCTTACTAAAGATGGCCGCTGAGCTTGCTGAATTTACTGCTGCGTCATCTTCGTCCCGAAAAGGCGGGAAAAATTGGCGCCTTTTTGAGGAAATAGCGGGAAGGAGTTCAAGGTCAGGCGCCACTGCTTATCTGGACATTTGCATGTCTGCCAGCATGGACACCGCCTTCCATATACTGGAACACCTGGGGGGCGGCCTCCCAGTGCAAGGGGAGGAGCTGGCTGATTTAATTGACGCGACCCTATCGCTCTCCAGAGAAGGATCGAGCATGTTGGAAAGTGAACAGAGCGTTGCTGCAGCGTCCGCGCCTGAGATCCCAAAAATGTATGATATTGGTGTAGAGACAGAGGAGGCTCCACCGGCCTACTCTCCGGGACCGGAGAAACCCGCCTGCCGCCCACGGGAGAAAGAACCAGAGCATCATTACAGCTCATGGAAAGACTTCTTTCAACCCTCTTTCAAGTGGTCGTTACTTATGGCAGAGATCCGGGAGGCCGCTATAAAGCGGAATACAAAGACCAAGATCTATTATGAAGAGTTGACCAAGACAATCCATGAACGACACACCAACACCCAACCCCGCCTGGAAAGGAGAAAGGGGTTGGTGGTGTCCTTTGACAAAGCCCATGGCTATGGGTTCATACAAGATTACCTGACTGGCAGAGACCTATATGTTAATAGAAGGTCTGTCAAGAGAGACTACCTCCCTTCCTATCAGCACAGCCTCCGCGAGGGAGAGGAAATGGAGTTCACCCCTGCCGAGAGCCTGAGAGGCCCTTATGCCACTGCCGTGACCCGTCCCAAGCGAGTACCTGAGGACTGGGAGGCAGAAGAAGAAGACTACTCTGGCTGCGAGCGGGAACCGGAACGCTCTCCAGAGCCGGCCCATCACGCCTTCCAGGAGCGGAGCTCCTTCATTGGGCCTAACGTCTTCTGGCAGCCAACCGTGTTGGAAAAATGGGTGAGCCCTTACCCTCCCCCCGAGCTGCCTCGTCGGGAGAAGACCATGCAAGAGATGGAAAATCTAAAAGGACTTCGAAATACCTTTGAGAACATCCGGAGGGGTCGGAGACCCGATGCATCACCAGAACCTGCAGAGGCCGAGTCCGCGCCATCGGTGACTGTACCTGCGCCGGCGGCGCCAGCAGATGACAGCGACTCTGACACGGAGAGCATCGGTGAGCAGATTGTCCGGCTGGAGGAGAAGTTGCGGGAGCTGCGCAAGATCGCGACCGCCAGGATCCAGACGCCGCCGAAGAAGGACGAGGTAAGGGTGCCTGTCACCACCCGTAGACTACCTTCTGCTGCCACCGCTCCGCCAGTGCCCCAAAGAAGACCCCCTGTTGCTGTGAATTGCTACACAGAGCCCACCGGACCGCTTGCGGCGGCGGTATCCACTCCACTTCATCCTACAATTATCATGCCGGGACCGGTACGGTCCACCCAAGGGTTTACCCCTAGGCCCATGGGGCCAATACCTATCAGGGGTCCCTTCACGTTGCAGCTGCCCCCTAACACTGTTATGTGGGCACATCCTCCTGTAGAGGACTACTACAGGCCGTACTTGCCAGCAGAGCCGGGTAATGATGACATACCCCTGTGAATCAGCCTGCTAGGCCTTTGATTTATTTCACCAACGAAATATGCTGTTAACCCTTCCAGGACAGGAGTCCTATGTTCCCTGGTCGTTTGTTGCTGCTGCCAGTTTATCCACGGCTCAGTGGTGGGTGTTGACCACTGAAGTATTAAAGTCAACAAAGCCAAGTTTGTTTCCAGGACTTCCTGCCTGCTTTTGCTATCCCACGCCAAGTTGTGCCTGTTCCTTAGTTGCACCTTTTACCCTTTACCCCCTTTTCAGGTTGATCAGGGGTATTACAGCACTTGTCTTTGCTGTCATTTTATTGTGCAACTTTATACTAAGGAACCGTGCCCGGAGACAGACTCAAAAGGACCTGAGCCTCTGAGATTTTTGCTCTTTTAAAAGGAAATGTGCCCAGAGATGGACTCCACCGCATGAGAGCCTCTGTGATTTATAGGAAAATAACCTGGGTACGGACTCATGTTTGTTCTTTGAGCCTCCAAGAACTTTTATACTGTTTTATCTATTGTGCTGTTCTATTATGGACTTATTCATTGTCATGGACTATCCTGGTTATAATGTTACGCTGTGCCAGGTCAGCGCCCCAGTTCCATTCACTATCCTGAGAGAAGAGAACGACGCCCCTTGTCATCACCCTTCACCTTTGCCAATTGGACCTGATATGAACGTAAATGCAGATGAATTACATAAATGTATGCCTGCATGTTTCTTTTTCTGTTTCAGGTAGAGATTCCAGTTGGGCGAGCCCTGATGGAGTACGAGGTCGTACTCAGCTTAAAGCAGTGGGGTATGTAGTGTACGGGGACTGTAATGCCCGTCACTACAAAAGTGTCACTTGGTGTGCTGTCGTCCCTCCTTAATTATGGGGAAGTTGGTATATGTCATCTTTATAAATTGTCATGTAATGTAATGTTATGTATTTCCCTGTTACTGTGAAACTTGCATGTACAGGCCTGCTAGGGGTGTCATTCCAGCTCTTAGTCACTAGAGGGAGCTAGGGAGCCCTAGTTTATATAAGGCCCAGACAGGGAAAGGAAGTGCAGTTGAGTCTAGAGTTGAGTCTAGAGTCTAGTCTAAAGTGAGAGTCTAGAGTTGTGGTTGGAGACTAGACAATGTCAGAGACAAGTCCAGGCCTGAAGCCTGCGGTCCAGGAGAGGGTTTTGCAGTCCCTGTAACCGGGTTCCAGATTCAAGGAGAAGGTTCCCCTCCTGAATTCCCATATGCCGAAACAGGAATACCTCAGTTAAAGAGCCTGAGGAAGCTGAGAGGGAGACAGAGGCAAAGCGCAGAAAAGCAAGAGGTACTCAAGATAACAGAGGAGGTACTTTATAAAGAGAGAACCAAGGATATACGCCAGAGTTAAGGTATTGGGCCTTGGAGAAGATTTTCTATGTCCCAGGATCAGTCAGAAATAGAGTGCAAGCTCCTGTACTGCAAGTCCTGTGTTTCACACTCTGAAGTCACCTTGCTTAATCTGTATTGCCTGCATCGACCGTATTGAAAAATCAACTGTATGCAAAGGAACTGTGCTTCCATTAATGTCTCTATATGGAAACTACTAAAGTTGGAGTTTTGTTTTAACATCACGTGGTTCCTCAGTTATTCCTGCTATCAGCAAACGGCGTGCCACCGTTTAATTGGCACTGGCGTCACGAACATTTTTTACCATCACCTGCCCTTGCAGAGAGTCAGCCGTCTCAGGTTAGTGTCTATTGCACTACTACACCCAGAAACTCTATTAAACACAACTTGAGTACGCTGCACAGGCATGGCCTGCGTGCCTTCCGAGAGCAAGGCGGGGGCGAGACCACCTGGTCCTCACCCACAACTGTCCCCGGGTCAACCAGGCGGAATGTTGTCTGTCTGAAATGGAGAGGCAATGAAGCGTGCCCTACCAGGAAGAGGGTGGCAGAGCTTCTCTTTTGGATGGGCATCAGGTCATGTGACATCTTTGCCCTGATACATCCGTATGGTACCCGGGAGTTTGATGTCAGTTTTGCCCGGCCAGAGGGTCTTGAACTTTTCTGGTCTGGGTATGAACTGGCAAAAGACCAGCCGGACTGGCAGGGTTTTTTTTGTGCAAGCGATAACCCGCCAGAATGAGGTCAAGAAGGTGACCGTTCTCACCCGTAACGAGTCACTTTCTTGTGTTGACATCTTGACCTGGTTGAGCAGGTACGGGGATGTCCAGGGTCTTCCTAGCAAGAACCTGGATGAGTTTGGCATCTGGTCGGGTGCCTGGACGTTTCAGATTAAGTTGAAACATTCAGGGGGGTCGGTTTCCCACATACCATCATCTGCTTTCCTTGGTCGGGATAGGATCATGGTGTTCTACAGGGGGCAGCCTAAGCTGTGTTACAAGTGCGGCAGCCCTTCGCACTTCAGCGCCAGCTGCCAAGTGCAGAGGTGCGCGTTGTGCGGGGGGTGAAGGCCATCTAGCTGCATCTTGTGGGCAGATTAGATGCAAACTGTGTGGTGAGCTAGGGCACCCGTTCAGTCGTTGCCCTCGCTCTGTCGCCAATGTGGCTCGTGCACGCGCGGAGGCGAGCCGGGAGGCCCCCACCGCCGAGGCGAGTGCTGGCAAAGGCGACAGGGCAGTGGGGTCGATGAAGAGAAAAGACGGCCCGTCCCAGCAGAGACGGAGGGAGAGGCGTCAAATGGAGAGGGGGCAGGTGGAACCCCGTCCTGGGGTGATGCCTGAGCCCTCCCAAGAGAATGCCTCTCCTAGAGCTGAGACCCTGGGGGATATCGAGGGGAATGAGGAACTCAGGAGACTAGACCGTTCCGAGGTGACTCTGTCCTCTTGCTACGAGAGTGCAACAGAGGGGAGTGAGACAGAGTCTAAAAGAATAAGAAGGAAACGTCTGACCAAAAAAAGATCTAGCCCGACTAGAGTGCCTGTGGAAGGCAAAGCCAGCTCCCCCTGGACCTCTCTAATCCTGACTCTCTTCCCCTGGATCTTTTCAACCGGTACCTCACCTTGGATGAGATCTCCGCCTCCTCTTCTTCCGGGGAGGAGGTTCAAGGTGGGGAGACGGAGGGGCAAGAGAAGGAGCCTCTGGAAGGGCCCGCGCCCCCCCTCTGGTGAGGATGCAAGGTCCTCGGGAGGTGGGGCGGCTCCAGACACTGGGAATGGGAATGACAAGGGTGGTGCGAAGGGGGAGGCGGTGGTGACTAATGAGATGGACACCACTGTCTCTCTCAAAAGAGATCGTGCCACCTTAGGGGGTAGCCCCAAGAGGGGTAAGAAGAAGAACAAGAAGAACAAGAAGGGGAAGGGAAGGAAGAAGGCCGTCTAACTTATTCACTCTGTATGGCGGCACTCACTCCGTTGACGCTGGCGACCATTAATGTCGCCAGTATTAAATCGGATGCGGCTAGGTTTGCAGCCTTTGATTTTCTCAGCCGGGTTGAAGCTGACATTTTATTTTTGCAAGAGACCAGGCTGCCAGATTTGGCGGCTGTGTATAAAGCAAAAAAGGAGTGGAGGTGCGGTCCATCATATTAGTCTCTTGCGGCTGAGCCGTATAGCGGAGTGGCGGTTCTTTTTACCGCACCAGTAGAAAGCCGACGAGTGATTGAGTTAGAAATGGGGAGGTGTTTGATTCTAGATGTCCTCATGAAGGGTCAAGAGCTTCGCCTGATAAACATAACAGAAACTGTAAGATGTCAGTGAAAAGTAAGTTGGTGACGGGACTGGTCGATGGTACGGGATCTCTGGATAGGTCCAGATCAGGAATCTTGGAAATCGTCAAGTCCTTCTACTCGTGCCTCTTGAGGAAGAAGGATCTGAATCGGGACAGGATTTCGGCTTTCCTGGCTGAAACCATCCCTGAGTCAAGAGTAGACCTCTCTCTTGGCGTTTTGATAGAAGAAATCAGAGAAGAGGAAGTCAGCCTGGCGATCGAAGGGCTTGCCCTAAAGAAGTCGCCAGGCCCAGATGGCTTAACATCCGAGTTTTATAAGACCTTTAAGGACTCCTTGGTTCCCCTCTTGACTAAGGTATTCAATGAGTGCCTTTCCTCGGGTGCTCTGTCGAAGTCAATGAGGAGGTCAGCTCTGATCCTTATATCAAAGGGTAAAGATCCGAGCCGTATTGAGAATTGGCGTCCCATAGCGCTTCTCAGTACGGACAGAAAGATCCTGGCCAAGATACTGTTTAATTGGTTGGTGCAGTTTGCGCCCCGGCTCCTTTCGGAGACCCAACATTGCTCGGCTCCAGGCCGAAGCACGTTTAGTGCTGTGCTCGGTGTCCGAGAGGCAGTGGAACGGAGTAGGGCGGGTAACTGGAAGGGGTACATGCTGGCCTTAGATCAGGCAAAGGCTTTTGATCGGGTTAACCACGAGTACCTCTGGGCAGTCCTTCTGAAATATGGCCTGCCGGGAGGGTTTGTCGATTGGTTAAAGATCTTGTATGCGGGGGCAGAGAGTTTCCCGCTGGTGAACGGTTGGTCTGGCAGTCCTTTTGAGGTTGGGTCTGGAGTCCACCAGGGTTGTCCATTGAGCCCGCTCTTATACGTGTTTGCGATTGATCCTTTGATTAGGAGGATTGATCGAGGACCGTTAGCGGGAGTCAGGATGAGTCTGGAGGAGCCAGAAGCCACTCTGAGGGTGGTGGCATATGCCGATGACGTCACTGTTTTCGTGTCCTCGGGAGGGGAGGCGGAATACGTGATGTCGGAGGTAGAACGCTACTCGGAAGTCTCCGGGTCCGTGATTAACCGGGATAAGTGTGAGAGTCTCTGGCTGGGAGGGGGTGATCCATCTTTCGGTCTCCCGGACACCCTCCCAGAGCCCCAGTTGTCAACCAAAGTCCTAGGCGTTCAATTCGGCCATGGGGATTATCCCACCCAAAATTGGGACAGCAGGCTCACGATCACCGCTCAGAAGGTTGACCAGTGGAAGGGTTGGTCTTTGACCCTCAGGGAAAGGGTGAACCTGATCAAGACTTACCTTCTCCCTTTGCTTATCTATTTGGCCAGTGTATGTGTCTTGCCAGAACCTCTCTGGACTCGAGTTTACAGTCTGTTCTTCCAACTGTTATGGGGGAATAGGCTGAACCTAGTCAAGAGAGAGGTGACATACCGTACGAGAAGATTAGGGGGGTTGGGTATGGTCAACCCAGTGGTGTTCCTTGTGAACACCTTTGTTAAGATCAACCTGGCAAACCTCTGGAAAGAGAGGGCTCCTCCGTGGGTAGTCTCTTGCAGGGGTTGGTTTCGGCCTTTCTTCCAGGAGTGGGAGACAGGAGGGCAAGTGAAGGATTTGCGTACACCTCACGGATATCTTCCGGCTTATGTCACACCGATTCTGAAGGTGATCCGCCGGTGGGGTTTGGGAGTGAGGGAAATCAAGACCCAGTCAAGGAGATCCCTTGATGAGAGGGTCTTGTTGACCCACTTCCAGAAGCCCCTGGCCCTTAAGGATTGCCCAAGCCGGGATCTAGACAAGGGGTTACAGTTGTTAAATTCGGCAAGGATCCCCTTGAAGTTTTGGGACTTGGCTTGGCGCTGCTTTCACGGGAAGCTGTATGTAAGGGACAACTTGAAGTACAGGAACTCTGATGAAAGGGGTTGTCCCCGGGAGGAGTGTGGCAACATACTGGAAAGCACTTCCTGCTTCAGTGTCCCTTTAATACAGAGGTATACAAACGGGTGGGTGCATCCATTGGCTGGCCTAGGCTAGCCAACCTCTCCTATGCGGAATGGGCTTATGGAGCATTAGAAGGTTTGGGAAGAAGGGACCCATGCACAGCTTTTATAGTTAGCATAGTGATCAGGTACTTCACATGGAACGCACAGTGTTTAGTTTCAACCCAGCAGAAAGTCCTCCCTGTGGAAGAGGTGTGTAGGAACATTCTAGGTGACCTGGCGAAGGTTCGCTCTCTTGAGTGCGAGAAGGTGGGTACGGATGGGGTCTCTTACCTCTGGAGAGGCTTCACCTTTGATGTGCCTTAGCCTCAGTAGCACTTTTCCTGGTGTTGGGCTGAGGCTTTCACATTAGGTTTTTGTTTTGTATTTAAGATGAGTTTTTGAAGAAAGGTTTGCAAATGACCGAACTTGGGCCTTCGGGTGGATTTTAATATTGGTTTGTATAGATTGATATGGTTGTTATAAGATGTATATATTGTATGATAGGGTAAGTGGGGTGTAGTTAGGTTGGGTGGGATGGGGTGGGGGGGGTTCATATTTTTGTGTGGGGAGGCCTGCATCCAGCCCTGGACTATGCGGACATAGGAGGACATGAGGCGAGGGGCTGGGTGTGGGTGGTGGTGGAAGGGCTGGCCTCATGGAGGGACAAGAGGCGGAGGTTGGCCCTGGGTGAAGGTGATGGGATAGATAGATTGGTAGGGATAGTATAGGTTTGTGTTTTCTCATAAATGTGTGTGTGTATAAAAAAATAAAATAAAATAATAATAATAATAATAATAATAATAATAATATTTTAAAAAATAATAATTATAAAAAATAAAAATAAAATTATTGTTATTTGATATTTCTATTATGATTTCTATTATGATTATTTAATTTGTGTTGATTATTTATTGTGACAATTTGTCATTTATTTTCGGTTATAAACAATTTGTATAAATTTGTATATAAATCAACAAAGAGAATCGGTACACATATTTACCTAATAAAATTAAATTTTATTACGACATAAAAAACATACAAACATAAATGTAGAGACCATACAGCGTGCTTTAAAGAGGCAGTCCACAATATATCCACTGTTGATAAATTAAATTGTTTCACTTGCTACAATCACTTTCAAGACATTCTATATCTGGAATCTAGATCAGCATATATTATTGAAAGCTGTATCTAGCCATAATATTGTAATAACTTCTGGTGTGGAGCAAGTCAAGCATGGGTCTATGGCGAGCATAAATGACATTCATATATTAGGTTGCATCCTATCTGAGTAGATACAATTCTTAGTACATATTCAATATACATTCAAAGTAGATGCATCGAATCGATCCAAGTTGCTCA
Source organism: Bufo bufo (assembly GCF_905171765.1). Lineage (NCBI taxonomy): Eukaryota > Metazoa > Chordata > Amphibia > Anura > Bufonidae > Bufo > Bufo bufo. Next base: position 86,113,382 of record NC_053393.1, on the reverse strand, counting down.
CCTACCCAATGTCCAGTGGTCTACGTGTGGGCTCTCTCTGTCAAGCGTACTCCTCGACGTACGTTTCGCTAATGCTTCTTCAGGAGGATTTCTTTCTAATGGCTAGGGAGGTCTTTTTAAATGCCCAATGGCCAATACTGGTCGACTCCTGCGTCATGTGATTATATTCCAGGTGATTCCTATATCGGCGCATCCCGTAATCATCAGATATGGGTGTATATGGGACTTCCGCCCTTCCATCAGCGCGGTCGAAGTGAGGGCAGATTGCGTCTGACGTCACCTCGCTCGCGCCCGTCGGAACAGCCGAAGCCCTCCCACTCCCGATCCGCGATGCGCACAGGAATCACCAGGTAAAGTTTTCTGAGAGGTATCTACATATCTATTTCTAATGCTAACTATCCGCCCGTCATATCACTGGACATGGTAGTATCACAACTTGGATCGCATCCCATTCAGTTTTTCCTCGATTTGCATATTTATCAAAGTTGATGTTACATAATGGAATCAGTGATGGCGTACTAATATATATATAAGGCAATTGGACATAGAGTGGAGGCATCAATATATATCTTATTGCGATGGCAGTGATTGTGACATCCCCTATTGATATGGGTATTTATACAGCACACGCACAGATTGGCATCGGCGGTGTAGATGTCTTGATCCACCATAGGAAAAGTATATATACATGTGAGCATATAACATGCAGGTGCCTGCATCTCATGCACAATCCACACGTACATGCTCACATGCAGTACACATTTGCTCATACATATCACTATGGCATATCCATCTTTCTCATTAAGTTCATCCAATATCAATCTATATGCGCGTGCTAGTATGTTTATATATATCATTTCACGGCCATCACAAATATCCACGAGTGTGCGAGATACCCACCATAAGTTTAATCAATCACTTTATCTCACACACTCATGGGTATCACATTCATATATAAAAGTGTCATGTGCATCAAGTGCATTTTATCTATCACTTACATACATATATCAAAGTGCCATGTGCATTCAATACATATAATCTATCATACATACATATATAATTTTTATCCACAATACATGTACAAATACCAAAGTGCCATGTGCATCAAATATATTTTATCTATCATTCATATATATATGTTAGATATAAAATTCATATATAGTCATGAATAGTTTCATGACCTACATGTATAAAGTGCCATACCTCAATTTTGCTATAGTATCTAATGTGAGTATTATAAATAGTGTTTTATCAATTCTCTATCAATCCCATATTAAAACTTATTCCCATTATGGGAGACAGCTAAATATGTGTTACTTCAATATAATGTCGGTGCCCCCATTTCTGTGAGTCCTCTCTAGTGTAGAGGAATAATTATAGATATACATTATTATCTATTAGTCTATCCACCCATATGTGTGATGTCATTTATCTCCAAACATTCTTACTAAAAAAACTCTTTTCTATATATTTTTCTGTGTTCATATATATCCCAATGCATATTGAATAGAATCAAGCTTTGAACCCTACATATCTCCCTCCATATCCTGCTTACTTAATTTAATACTGATTCCATATGTTATATTCTGATGCTTTTTTTGATAGGTGCGATCATAAGTATTTATTTCTTCTTTTCTCCTTTCTGTTTTTCCCATAGTTTGTTTTCCTCCTCCAATCTCAATGAAAACGTGCCAGACGCAGGAATCCAGCCATCGACCACTCGACATTCTCCCGTAAGTTTCTACAGTAATCAAACAGGACATGATTAAAATATTGTATATTTACTAATTACATTCTAAAATTCTATCTAAAACCCCCTACAGTTTACAAGAAGGAACTAAAACCCATAGTTTCATTCAATCCTTTCGGTGCCATCGTACCTAGTCTAAAAATCCATTTACTCTCGACTTGGGCTAGTCTTTTACTGAGATCTCCTCCCCGTATCTCCATGTGGATCTGGTCTATTCCCTTGAATTGCAGCAATTTTTCATTACTTTGGTGAAATAATTTAAAATGTCTGGGTATAGTTTTAAGATTGTCTAAGTTTTCTTCCTCTTTACTTTTCTCGATATCTCGCACATGTTCTCTGATTCATGCCCTTAATTCTCTGGTTGTTAGGCCTATGTAAATTTTAGGGCATCTGGCGTGATATATAACGCCCTTTGAGGAGCAGGAAATGTATTCCTTAATTTTATATCTTTTATCATGGTTTAGACCCATAAATTCTGTAGTTTTTATTACATTTTTACATGCTTTGCATGTCCCACAGGGGAAAGACCCTTTTAGTTTCTCATTTCCAGTGTTGGCTGATCTACTTATGAAATGGCTGTGAACTAGTGCGTCTTTGAAGTTTTTTGCCCTTTTTGCTGTTATAAGGGGCTTTTGGAATGCATTTATTTAGGATCACATCTGTTTGCAATACGTTCCAGTGTCTCTCCAAAATTTCCTTTATCTGCCACCATTGGCTATTATATTCTGTTAAGAATCTGATGTTGTGTACTGAATCTTCAATTTTGATCTTATTAGGACATAGCAGTTGCTCGCGTTTCTTTCTCTTTATTTTCCTAGCTCCTCTTTTAATCTGCCTATTGCTGTATCCTCTAGTTTTAAATCTTTCTGTCATTTCTTTGCTTCGCTCCTTATACTTACTCTCATTAGAGCAAATTCTCTTTATCCGTGCGAATTGCCCGATTGGTATACCATCTATGGTGGATTTTAGATGGGAGGATTCAGCATGCAGTAGTGCATTAACCGCAGTTTCTTTCCTATGGACATCAGTTTCTAATGTTCCATTTTCTTTTATTTGTATCTTTAGGTCCAAAAATGTGACTTCTTTCCCCATCTGAAAGGTAAGGAATATATTCTGATTGTTGTTATTTAAAATATTGATAAATTTGTATATAGTCAGGATCGGATGTTTAGGTTAGGCTAGGTTTCTTTTTCTCTTTTCATTTTCTCTATTTAGTAGGTATGAATGAGATAGTATGCATGTAGCTGGGGCAGTAGGGTAAGTGTATATACTTTATACCTTGTTTTATATCTTGTTTGGAAATTTTATGGCAAAGTTTTTGTATTTTTGTATAAAATTAAAAAGAGTTCCTCAGTATCTGCTGTTATTCTGTATATATGGACACTGCACAGTACCACTTCTCCTGTCCTGTATACTGGGTGTAAGCCTCAGTGTGCAGGAGCCAGTGGACGGGTGTGGTTGTGTTTGGAGGAGCTCCTGCTGATTGTCCAGCCACTTCCAGGGATTTTTCCACCTTTCCCAGCCCAGGCCCTGCCTCTCTCTCCCCAGGGAGCTGGTAGGGTCCTGGGCCATGAAGCGGCCTCAGTTCCATCTTCCGCCTCGGGGGTCAGAAGATCCAGCAGGAGTCGTGGTGCAGCGGCCCCTGCAGCCCCCGGAGGTGAAGCCATGTCCATCGCCGGCAGTTCCAGGAGGGCGGACAGTAGCCCTCCAAGAGCTACGCGGAGTGCTCCTGGGGATGGGACGGTTCCGGTTGAGGCTGACTGGGGCAACATGAAGCCCCGGGAACTAATCGCCGTTTACAGCTCCCGGATCACAGCCTACCTCCGGGAGTACGAGGAAGCGAATAGGACCCTCAAGAAGATGAGGGAGAACCTGAAGCTTGAGAGGGGGAAGGTGGACAAAGCAGCCAGAAAAAACAGGCCAGAAATATTGAGAAAAATAAAAGTCTTAAAAGAAGTGATCCTGCACTGTCCGTCAAGTGGATAAGGCCGGCGTGGCTGGGACCAGTGGTTCTACAGCCCGCCGGCCCGAAAAATCAGGGTAGACTGAAAAATCAAGAAAGACTGTTAAAAATGTGTCCAGCAAGGAGATGCTGGACAAAACAAATAATGTGACCTCGGTCCCCTCTGGCCCAGCAGTGTGTGTGGGGGGGAGGGGAGAGTGTGGTAGTGGCCACTGAAGAAGTGGTCACTTGTGTAAATACAGTTTTTGTTAGTGGTGTTGGTGTTGCCCTGGGCCCTGATGGAGGGGTGAATGTTGGAGGTCGGCCGCCCACTGTACAAGTGGCCGGTGAGCCTCATGTAGCCCCTTCAGAGGGGTCTGGAGTGGCATCTGCTGTAGATAGGTCTGGGGGGGGTGGGGGTGGGCCCGGTCCGGCTGCCCCTCCTGCGTCGGTTACGCCTGGCAGAAGTTATGCTGGTGTGGTTGCCGGCGCAGGGGGGGAGGGGCGGTCCCCATTGTCCTCCCCATTACCAATGTCTGGTGACGGTAACTTGCAGCGGCAACATTCTAGAGGCTCTTAGGAGAGGGGAGAATTCCATTACAGTAGGGGGGCAGCAGGTGGATCTATCCTTCTGGATAGACAGGCATGGCCTGCGTGCCTTCCGAGAGCAAGGCGGGGGCGAGACCACCTGGTCCTCACCCACAACCGGCCCCGGGTCAACCAGGCGGAATGTTGTCTGTCTGAAGTGGAGAGGCAATGAAGCGTGCCCTACCAGAAAGAGGGTGGCAGAGCTTCTCTTTCGGATGGGCATCAGGGCATGTGACATCTTTGCCCTGATACATCAGTACGGCACCCGGGAGTTTGATGTCAGTTTTGCCCGGCCAGAGGGTCTTGAACTTTTCTGGTCTGGATATGAACTGGCAAAAGACCAGCCGGACTGGCAGGGTTTTTTTTGTGCAAGCGATAACCCGCCAGAATGAGGTCAAGAAGGTGACCGTTCTCACCCGTAACGAGTCACTTTCTTGTGTTGACATCTTGACCTGGTTGAGCAGGTACCGGGATGTCCAGGGTCTTCCTAGCAAGAACCTGGATGAGTTTGGCATCTGGTCGGGTGCCTGGACGTTTCAGATTAAGTTGAAACATTCAGGGGGGTCGGTTTCCCACATACCATCATCTGCTTTCCTTGGTCGGGATAGGATCATGGTGTTCTACAGGGGGCAGCCTAAGCTGTGTTACAAGTGCGGCAGCCCTTCGCACTTCAGCGCCAGCTGCCAAGTGCAGAGGTGCGCGTTGTGCGGGGGTGAAGGCCATCTAGCTGCATCTTGTGGGCAGATTAGATGCAACCTGTGTGGTGAGCTAGGGCACCCGTTCAGTCGTTGCCCTCGCTCTGTCGCCAACGTGACTCGTGCACGCGCGGAGGCGAGCCGGGAGGCCCCCACCGCCGAGGCGAGTGCTGGCGAAGGCGACAGGGCAGTGGGGTCGATGAAGAGAAAAGACGACCCGTCCCAGCAGAGACGGAGGGAGAGGCGTCAAATGGAGAGGAAGCAGGTGGAACCCCGTCCTGGGGTGATGCCTGGGCCCTCCCAAGAGAATGCCTCTCCTAGAGCTGAGACCCTGGGGGATATCGAGGGGAATGAGGAACTCAGGAGACTAGACCGTTCCGAGGTGACTCTGTCCTCTTGCTACGAGAGTGCAACAGAGGGGAGTGAGACAGAGTCTAAAAGAATAAGGAAACGTCTGGCCAAAAAAAGATCTAGCCCGACTAGAGTGCCTGTGGAAGGCAAAGCCAGCTCCCCCCTGGACCTCTCTAATCCTGACTCTCTTCCCCTGGATCTTTCCAACCGGTACCTCACCTTGGATGAGATCTCCGCCTCCTCTTCTTCCGGGGAGGAGGTTCAAGGTGGGGAACCGGAGGGGCAAGAGAAGGAGCCTCTGGAAGGGCCCGCGCCTCCCTCCGGTGAGGATGCAAGGTCCTCGGGAGGTGGGGCGGGTCCAGACACTGGGAATGGGAATGACAAGGGTGGTGCGAAGGGGGAGGCGGTGGTGACTAATGAGATGGACACCACTGTCTCTCTCAAAAGAGATCGTGCCACCTTAGGGGGTAGCCCCAAGAGGGGTAAGAAGAAGAACAAGAAGAAGAAGGGAAGGAAGAAGGCCGTCTAACTTAATCACTCTGTATGGCGGCACTCACTCCGTTGACGCTGGCGACCGTTAATGTCGCCAGTATTAAATCGGATGCGGCTAGGTTTGCAGCCTTTGATTTTCTCAGCCGGGTTGAAGCTGACATTTTATTTTTGCAAGAGACCAGGCTGCCAGATTTGGCCGCTGTGCATAAAGCAAAAAAGGAGTGGAGGTGTGGTCCAACATATTGGTCTCTTGCGGCTGAGCCATATAACGGAGTGGCGGTTCTTTTTACCGCACCAGTAGAAAGCCGACGAGTGATTGAGTTAGAAATGGGGAGGTGTTTGATTTTAGATGTCCTCATGAAGGGTCAAGAGCTTCGCCTGATAAACATCTATGGTCCCCAAACCAGGTGGGATCGGAAGCGTCTCTTTATGAGGATCAAACCTTTCCTTTTTACGAGTCGGCAGGTGGTCTTTGGCGGGGACTTTAATACAGTCACAAGGTCCCAAGACCGGGGAGGCGCCAGAAACCGGCTGGCTTATGATAGTGTATCCCTGAATAGCATAGCTAGCGAGGCTCGCCTGGTGGATGTCCACATTAGGCACACCTCAGGCCACGGTGGTTTCACTTATTATAGAGGTAGTCAGATTAGGTCTAGAATAGACAGGTTTTATTTAAAGGAGGAGACTACTTTTTCACCTTTAGAGGTGGAATTCTCTGATCACTGTCTAATTATGTTCTCTTTGAATGTTGCAGAATCCCCCCAAATGGGAAGAGGCTATTGGAAGCTAAATTCGGCCCTCCTGGAGGAAGCAGAGGTGAGACAATCCTTTAAGGACTACCTTCAGAGTCAGGTAGAGTTGCTGGATCTTTGTGACACTAAGTCTGAGTGGTGGGAGATATTCAAAGATCGGGTGGCAAAATTCTTCCGCCAGCTCTCGAGCCTCAGGTCCCTGGACAGGTACCGCTTGTATCAGGGTCTGAGGAGGAAACTCGAACAACTGGTCTCGACTGGAGGTAGCCAAGAGGATATCTCTAGGGTGAAATCTTTGCTTAAGAGGTGCCAGTACAATAGGCACACATCTTTGGTTTTTGAGAGGGATTTCGGGAAGTACCGCTCGTCCGACCCTTACAGAAACTGTAAGATGTCAGTGAAAAGTAAGTTGGTGACGGGACTGGTCGATGGTACGGGATCTCTGGATAGGTCCAGATCAGGGATCTTGGAAATCGTCAAGTCCTTCTACTCGTGCCTCTTGAGGAAGAAGGATCTGAATCGGGACAGGATTTCGGCTTTCCTGGCTGAAACCATCCCTGAGTCAAGAGTAGACCTCTCTCTTGGCGTTTTGATAGAAGAAATCAGAGAAGAGGAAGTCAGCCTGGCGATCGAAGGGCTTGCCCTAAAGAAGTCGCCAGGCCCGGATGGCTTAACATCCGAGTTTTATAAGACCTTTAAGGACTCCTTGGTGCCCCTCTTGACTAAGGTATTCAATGAGTGCCTTTCCTCGGGTGCTCTGCCGAAGTCAATGAGGAGGTCAGCTCTGATCCTTATATCAAAGGGTAAAGATCCGAGCCGTATTGAGAATTGGCGTCCCATAGCGCTTCTCAATACGGACAGAAAGATCCTGGCCAAGATACTGTTTAAACGGTTGGTGCAGTTTGCGCCCTGGCTCCTTTCGGAGACCCAACATTGCTCAGTTCCAGGCCGAAGCACGTTTAGTGCTGTGCTCGGTGTCCGAGAGGCAGTTGAGCAGAGTAGGGCGGGTAACTGGAAGGGGTACATGCTGGCTTTAGATCAGGCAAAGGCATTTGATCGGGTTAACCACGAGTACCTCTGGGCAGTCCTTCTGAAATATGGCCTGCCGGGAGGGTTTGTCGATTGGTTAAAGATCTTGTATGCAGGGGCAGAGAGTTTCCCGCTGGTGAACGGTTGGTCTGGCAGCCCTTTTGAGGTCGGGTCTGGAGTCCGCCAGGGTTGTCCATTGAGCCTGCTCTTATACGTGTTTGCGATTGATCCTTTTATTAGGAGGATTGATCGGGGACCGTTAGCGGGAGTCAGGATGAGTCTGGAGGAGCCAGAAGCCACTCTGAGGGTGGTGGCGTATGCCGATGACGTCACTGTTTTCGTGTCCTCGGGAGGGGAGGCGGAATACGTGATGTCGGAGGTAGAACGCTACTCGGAAGTCTCCGGGTCCATGATTAACCGGGATAAGTGTGAGAGTCTCTGGCTGGGAGGGGGTGATCCATCTTTCGGTCTCCCGGACACCCTCCCAGAGCCCCAGTCGTCAGCCAAAGTCCTAGGCGTTAAATTCGGCCATGGGGATTATCCCACCCAAAATTGGGACAGCAGGCTCACGATCACCGCTCAGAAGGTTGACCAGTGGAAGGGTTGGTCTTTGACCCTCAGGGAAAGGGTCAACCTGATCAAGACTTACCTTCTCCCTTTGCTTATCTATTTGGCCAGTGTATGTGTCTTGCCAGAACCTCTCTGGACTCGGGTTTACAGTCTGTTCTTTCAACTGTTATGGGGGAATAGGCTGAACCTAGTCAAGAGAGAGGTGACATACCGTACGAGGAGATTAGGGGGGTTGGGTATGGTGAACCCAGTGGTGTTCCTTGTGAACACCTTTGTTAAGATCAACCTGGCAAACCTCTGGAAAGAGAGGGCTCCTCCGTGGGTAGTCTCTTGCAGGGGTTGGTTTCGGCCTTTCTTCCAGGAGTGGGAGACAGGAGGGCAAGTGAAGGATTTGCGTACACCTCACGGATATCTTCCGGCTTATGTCACCCCGATTCTGAAGGTGATCCGCCAGTGGGGTTTGGGAGTGAGGGAAATCAAGACCCAGTCAAGGAGATCCCTTGACGAGAGGGTCTTGTTGACCCACTTCTGGAAGCCCCTGGCCCTTAAGGATTGCCCAAGCCGGGATCTAGACAAGGGGTTACAGTTGTTAAATTCGGCAAGGATCCCCTTGAAGTTTTGGGACTTGGCTTGGCGCTGCTTTCACGGGAAGCTGTATGTAAGGGACAACTTGAAGTACAGGAACTCTGATGAAAGGGGTTGTCCCCGGGAGGAGTGTGGCGACATACCGGAAAGTATGGAGCACTTCCTGCTTCAGTGTCCCTTTAATACAGAGGTATACAAACGGGTGGGTGCATCCATTGGCTGGCCTAGGCTAGCCAACCTCTCCTATGCGGAATGGGCTTATGGAGCATTCAAAGGTTTGGGAAGAAGGGACCCATGCACAGCTTTTATAGTTAGCATAGTGATCAGGTACTTCACATGGAACGCACAGTGTTTAGTTTCAACCCAGCAGAAAGTCTTCCCTGTGGAAGAGGTGTGTAGGAACATTCTAGGTGACCTGGCGAAGGTTCGCTCTCTTGAGTGCGAGAAGGTGGGTACGGATGGGGTCTCTTACCTCTGGAGAGGCTTCACCTATGATGTGCCTTAGCCTCAGTAGCACTTTTCCTGGTGTTGGGCTGAGGCTTTCACATTAGGTTTTTGTTTTGTATTTAAGATGAGTTTTTGAAGAAAGGTTTGCAAATGACTAAACTTGGGCCTTCGGGTGGATTTTAATATTGGTTTGTATAGATTGGTATGGTTGTTATAAGATGTATATATTGTATGATAGGGTAAGTGGGGTGTAGTTAGGTTGGGTGGGATGGGGTGGGGGGGTTCATATTTTTGTGTGGGGAGACCTTCATCCAGCCCTGGACTATGCGGACATAGGAGGACATGAGCCGAGGGGCTGGGTGTGGGTGGTGGTGGAAGGGCTGGCCTCATGGAGGAACAAGAGGCGGAGGTTGGCCCTGGGTGAAGGTGATGGGATAGATAGATAGATTGGTAGGGTTAGTATAGGTTTGTTTTCTCATATATGTGTGTAATATAAAAAAAATATATAATAATATATAATTATATATTTAAAAAAAAATATATATATATATATATATAAAAAAATAAAAATAAAAATTTATTATAGTTATTTGATATTTCTATTATGATTATTTTATGTTTATTATTTTTTATTGTGAAGTTGTAATTTATTTTCTGTTCTGAGCAATTTGTATAAATTTGTATATAGTCGGGGCTCAGCCGGATCGGATGTTTACGTTAGGCTAGGTTTCATTTTCTCCTTTTTTTAGTAGGTATGAATGAGATAGTATGCATGTAGCTGGGCCAGTAGGGTAAGTGTATATACTTTATACCTTGTTTGGAAAATTTTATGGCAACGTTTTTGTATTTTTGTATAAAATAAAAAAGAGTTCCTCAGTATCTGCTGTTATTCTGTATACATAGACGGAGCATAGTACAGTGGCCTGCACAGGACGCACGATGATGGAGAGGATGGGAGTGGTAGTTTTGTGAGAGAAGTGTTACTCACAGTGGCTGTGATCCTGCTCCCGCACTCCCTGGACTGTGCACACTGGAGGGGTGCACCCATTTGTTCCCTTGGGGAACACTCTGGTGAATGTGTCCTGCCTGATGGAAGGTGAGCTGCTCTTGGTGTGGTATGTCGTTTGTAGGCATAATACTTGAACGTTACAAGCGATCCTTCCTGAGGCTAGTTTCAAATATTGCAGTGCTATTTTTTTCTCCCCCCTTTTTTTCAGGTTTTGAATTTTATCTTTCCTTTCAATGGTTATTTTTTTAAATATTTTTTGTGATTGATGTCGCCTAGCAGCTTCTTACACTGCCTGCTTAGTACTATATAGTTATTTTTTCCATTACTCTAGGCTGCATTACTAATCAGATTTTTTCTAAAAATCATCACAAACAAAATGTATTATATATAAAATATACCTTAATTATCAGGATTGTAGCTAACAAAATAAACTAAAAACCGACTGAAATTACTTTAAAAAGATGCTTCATTAGACATGCAGTCATCCTCAACAGAAGATTGCTAGACACATTATAAAAAAGGAGCTTTGTCCTAAATTATATAAAAGCTTTTACCCGGATTTCATGGACACAAGAGACTATGTAAGCCATCAGCCATCAGTGTCAGGCTGGTGACAAGCGCAATGCTGTAACATTTTTTTCCTGAATTAAACACTATTTATAGAGATAAAGGGCCTACAAATAACTCAAGGCTTCTTTGTTACGGCATCTAAAGAATGTCTTTGAATTAACTTTCTGATCCACAGCAGGAGTTCTGCAATCAACATGTTAGTTCGGGGCCAGCAAGCACCTCACAAAGCCTACACAGGTCGCAGATTTCCAATCATAATCGTACCTCAAAACTTCTTGGCCCCAAAAAAAAAAACTTTAAAGAGGACCTGTCACCTCTCCTGTACTGTCTGTTCTAGTAACTACTTGCCTTTCTCATGCAGTAACTATTCTGGATCAGCGTTAAATATAACTCTATGTTATGCCATCCTTCTATTATTACTTCTAGAAGTTTATGAATGAGTTGACAGCAAGTTACCAGTTGGGGGGGTCTCCCGGCACAGACTGACACTGATTGGATAATACCAGACTGTGCAGGGACACATCTCGACCTGGTAACACCCAGTTGCACCTTTATTGCAGACTGCTGGCAATTCATTTATAAACGTCTAATTGGAGTAAGGCTACTTTCACACTAGCGTTCAGAGCGGATCCGTCTGCTGTCTGCTCAGACGGATCCGCTCCTATAATGCAGACGTTTGGATCCGTTCAGAACGGATCCGTCTGCATTATAGCTTAGAAAAAATTCAAAGTGTGAAAGTAGTTCAGACGGATCCGTCCCCATTGACTTACATTGTAAGTCTGGACGGATCCGCTTGCCTCCGCACGGCCAGGCGGACACCCGAACGCTGCAAGCAGCGTTCAGGTGTCCGCTTGCTGAGCGGAGGCTGAACGCTGCCAGACTGATGCATTCTGAGCGGATCCGCGTCCACTCAGAATGCATTAGGGCAGTACGGATGCGTTCGGGGCCGCTTGTGAGCCCCTTCAAACGGAGCTCACAAGTGGAGCCCCGAACGCTAGTGTGAAAGTAGCCTAACAGAGGAATGGGACAATATAGAATCATAAGAGCTATTCAATAAAATGTATCTGCTATTGGTTCATTTCAGTATTATTATTATTTTTATTTTTTTGTCCGTCTCACTGAGCTGGTCGAATGTGCTCAGTTTAAATGTTCAATTGTCACCAGCCATGTGTTCTGTTAGAAGGTGTGACAGTTACAGGGAGAGAGCTGCAGCTGAAAGGACACGCCCCCTGAGCTGCAGCTGAAAGGACACACCCCCAAGCTGCAGCTGAAAGGACACACCCCTGAGCTGCCAGGCTGAAGATCATCTAGCAGAGCATGAATGGGGAGATCTCTGGACCCATGTGAGTTACAGGGCTGGTTCTAGCTCTAACAAAAGGTATTGTCATCTTTGATATGATGTCTGAGTCTGACGTACACATATTACACCAATCATAGCAGAACCCCTTTAATAGGGTCCCACCTACCATGTGCCATTTATTGTATTGGTGTCTACTCTGTGGGAGAGGCGCCTTTGGATCACGTGTGATTTCTACCTCTGCAACCCTCTGTAATTCTGTCCAATGTTTTATAATTCTAGGCTGTTGCCAGATTTCAAATTTTCCAGTATTTAGACCCTGTAAATTCCCGACACTCAGTTTAGGAATATTTCGTATCCCTGCCAGATTTCTAGGCTATGATATGTTTATACACGTGGCCCTGCACTTCACATAGAGAACATTTCCTCACAACTTACATACTTGTAAGTGATACGTGAAAGTGATCTGTCAAGTAAGAAAAAGGGAATTCAAAAAGGTATTGTTGGAGTAATCATATGTTTAACAAGTGGCTGGTTTCAGCGTCCCCAATATGAATGGACACAGGTGGCTCATACGTAAAGAGAAGTCACAGCGTTAGGCCTCATGCACACGGCCGTGGCCGTATTGCGGCCCGCATACAGCAGGTCCGCAATACACGGGCACCGGCATTGTGCACCCCGCATCACTGATGCGGACCCATTTACTTGAATGGGTCCGTAATCCAGGAGATGCGGTGCGGAACGGAAGCAAGGATCGGAAGCCCACTGAAGCACCACAAAGCTCTTTTGTTGTGTTTCTGTCCGTGCCTCCGCACCGGAAAAAAATTTTCTATTTTTTTACGGTCCGGATGGATCACGGACCTATTCAAATTGAATGGGTCTCGATCCATCCCGGCCGCCGCAAGGATGTTGCCCCTGCATTAAGGGTACATTCACACAACCGTAGTGTACACCCGGCCGGCACCCCCTATAGAACTGCCTATGTTCTATTTTTTTGCGGGGCCGCGCTCCGGAAATGCGGTGATTGCACTGCCTATAGATAAGCAGCGTGCATGTAACGGATCTCCTGGCACCCCGACCGGGTACCTCCGTCGATGGATGCTCCTAGCGCTTCCCGAGGACTCCAAGCACTCCACTTGACACCATAACCGCCACAGACCCCACGAACCGCCGAAGCTTGGTTGAGGTCTCACCGTCTCCTACCCACCCTGGACCTACGACAAGGCTCCAGGCTCCAGTGGGTGAACCTCTCCTAAATCCAGAGAGCAGGAACAGTTCTTACAAGAGCTAGTAGTTATAGCCAGGGGAGTATAGCAAATCTTCAGAGTATAGCAATCCCCAGTGTCGATCAGTTACCCAAACACCAGCCTCAACATGATGAAGGGTAAAACAGGAACTCTTTATTGAACACACAAGCATTGACTTATACACATTTTCCAACAAGGTTACCACCCCCAGGGTTTTATAAAAATAACCAATAAACACGTACAATACAATAAAACACTCCCACACAAAATTCTCCCCTCTGCTGTGATACAATTACCTTACACAATGAGTTAATGTAATCATCACAGGCAGGAGAATACACAATGTCTTCTGTCCTGGAGACAACCGAGGAGTAATTCAATTATCTCTCAGGACAAAGGGAAATCGCCAATACACACGTGGAGACAATAGGACAGACATCACTACTCAAATATACAATGTCCACCCTTTACAGTACACATAGACATTTAACATATCCCAAAATGGCACGAATTAGACCAGGGGTTCAAAAGTTTAGCATGGGATGATGAGAGGGCCCATAATCCTGGGGCAAGAGGCTGGCAAACAGGCCCCTCCAAAACCCAGTGGCGAGGTTGGTTTCGTCACAGTGCAGCATCTCAGCCTATGTTCATATTAAAAAATGGGTAAATGACTTAACAAAGTACCTAGTTTATTATAATATATGCATCTGGAGGCCGAGATGACATCTAGGCACAGTGGCAGGCCAGCCCGTCTCCTCTGTCCCCAGGGACCTGTCCTCTAAAAGTCAGTACAGGCCACCATAATCATCTTGTAGCATCTTACTGCTGCATGGAGCTTTACAGAGGGCCCTCAGAATGAATTTTACTGGTGGGCCCCAGGCACCTAAGTCCGACACTGTACAGGACAAGATTGGAAACAGCCCTGTACCTCCCATGGACCCAGAGGTGGCGCTATACAGACAGATTTCAGTGAATAACTCAGTAACTATACTAAATTTAAAATCCAGGTGCTCTTTTGAAAACTGTAGAATATTTTTTGTAGGACAACCTTTTTAAGCCTTCGCCTATTCCCTATGTTTCCCTATGTCGGAATGATTATGTTTTTGTATTCATGGGTCCACTGTTAGAAAAGCATTGAAGGAGAATGGTGTCCATGGAAGGACAATGTAGAAGAAGCTACTGCTGTCCAAAAAAACTGTGCGGCCCATCTCAGTTTTATCTGAGACCACCTCAATATTCCACAGTGCTTCTGCAATTATGTTTAATGGACAGATGAAACAAAAGCAGAACTTTTGGAGGAAAAAAACACTGCAAATCAGCACAAACTCTATGAGCAACTAAGCCAGTTTTACTTAATGACAGCAGTTTGATAAATGACTCCATTATTGTTTCACTGATCATAACTTTTTACATTTTTTCTTCAGTATAGCTGTATGAAACCTTGGATTTTGTGGGACAACAGGAGGGGCTGCCCCTGAACCATGCAGCCCTGTGCAAGTGCCTATTTTGCTGCGGTTTGTCATGAAAACAATTGTTTAGGGTACATTCATACAACCATATATTGCACAAAAAAAATAATCCGCAAAATATAGACACAGTCCGTGTGGCATCCACATTTTTTTGGCAGAACCATTGACTTCAATAGGTCTGTGGTCTGCGTTTGCAGACAAATATAAGACATGTTCTATCCTTTGCGGAACAGACATACAGATGCGGAAAGCTTCCATAAATGATAGAATATACCCTATTACTGCCACACCATGGACCCATTTAAGTAATGGGAAATGGCTTCTAAGGCTGGGTTCACACGGGCGAGATTTCCGCGCGGGTGCAATGCGTGAGGTGAACGCATTGCACCCCCACTGAATCCGGACCCATTCACTTCTATGGGGCTGTGCACATGAGCGGTGATTTTCACGCATCACTTGTGCGTTGCGTGAAAATCGCAGCATGCTCTATAGTGTGCGTTTTTCACACAACGCAGGCGCCATAGAAGTGAATGGGGCTGTGTGAAAATCGCAAGCATCTGCAAGCAAGTGCGGATGCGGTGCGATTTTCACGCACGGTTGCTAGGAGTTGATCGGGATGGGGACCCGATCATTATTATTTTCCCTTATAACATGGTTATAAGGGAAAATAATAGCATTCTTAATACAGAATGCTAAGTAAAATAGGGCTGGAGGGGTTAAAAAATAAATAAATAATAATTTAACTCACCTTAATCCACTTGTTCGCGCAGCCCGGCTTCTCTTCTTTCTTCTTCTTTGCTGTGCAGGAGGAAAAGGACCTGTGGTGACGTCACTGCGCTCATCACATGGTCCGTCACATGATCCATCAACACGGTGATGGATCATGTGATGGACCATGTGATGAGCGCAGAGATGTCATCAAAGGTCCTTTACCCAGGTCCTGAAGAAAGAAGAAAGAAGAGAAATCGGGCTGCGCTAACAAGTGGATTAAGGTGAGTTAAATTTTTTATTTATTTTTTTAACCCCTCCAGCCCTATTTTACTAAGCATTCTGTATTAAGAATGCTATTATTTTCCCTTATAACCATGTTACACATGTCTACACAACCTTGAACCCAAACCTGAACTTCAGTGAAGAAGTTCGGGTCTGGGTACCACATTCAGTTTTTTGTCATGCGTGTGCAAAACGCATTGCACCCGCGCGATAAAAACGAAATAACGGAACGCAATCGCAGTCAAAACTGACTAAAATTCCGTACCTACTCGTGCGGGTTTGCCACAGTGCACCCGGGACGCATCCTGAGCCAAAATGTGACGCCTGTGTGAACCCAGCCTAAGGCCTCATGCACACGACCGTATTTTTTCACGGTCCGCAAAACGGGGTTCCGTTGGTCCGTGATCCGTGACCGTTTTTTCGGCCGTGGGTCTTCCTTGATTTTTGGAGGATCCACGGACATGAAAAAAAAGTTGTTTTGGTGTCCGCCTGGCCGTGCGGAGCCAAACGGATCCATCCTGAATTACAATGCAAGTCAATGGGGACGGATCCGTTTGACGTTGACACAATATGGTGCAATTTCAAACGGATCCGTCCCCCATTGACTTTCAATGTAAAGTCAGGAGTTAATATACCATAGGATCTGAGTTTTCTCCAATCCGATGGTATATTTTAACTTGAAGCGTCCCCATCACCATGGGAACGCCTCTATGTTAGAATATACCATCGGATTTGAGTTACATCCTGAAACTCAGATCCGACAGTATATTCTAACACAGAGGCGTTCCCATAGTGATGGGGACGCTTCTAGTTAGAATTTACAACAAACTGTGTACATGACTGCCCCCTGCTGCCTGGCAGCACCCGATCTTTTACAAGGGGCTGTGATCAGCACAATTAACCCTTCAGGTGCCGCACCTGAAGGGGTTAATTGTGCGTATCATAGCCCCCTGTAAGAGATCAGGGGCTGCCAGGCAGCAGGGGGCAGACCCCCCTCCCTCCCCAGTTTAAATATCATTGGTGGCCAATGTGCGCCCCCCCCCCCCCCCCGGCCCCCCCTCTATTGTAATTTCATTGGTGGCCAGTGTGCGGCCTCTGTCGGCCCCCCTCTATTGTAATTTCATTGGTCGCCTCCCCCCCGGCCACCCCTCTATTGTATTAATATCATTGGTGGCCAGTGTGCGGGCTCCCCTCTCTCTCCCCCCCCCCCCCCCGATCATTGGTGGCAGCGGAGATTCCGATCTGAGTCCCAGTTTAATCGCTCTGGGGCTCCGATCGTAACCATGGCAACCAGGACGCTACTGCAGGCCTGGTTGCCACGGTGACTTAGCAATATAACAATATTAAAAGCATCATACTTACCTGCTGGCTGCTGCGATGTCTGTGTCCGGCCGGGAGCTCCTGCTACTGGTAAGTGACAGGTCTGTGCGGCGCATTGCTTAATGATCTGTCACTTACCAGTAGGAGGAGCTCCTGGCCGGACACAGACAGCGCAGCAGCCAGCAGGTAAGTATGATGCTTCTAATATTGTAATATTGCTAAGTAACCATGGCAACCAGGCCTGCAGTAGCGTCCTGGTTGCCATGGTTACCGATCTGAGCCTCAGAGCGATTAAACTGGGACTCCGATCGGAATCTCCGCTGCCACCATGCCACCAATGATCGGGGGGGGGGGGAGAGGGGAGGCCGCACACTGGCCACCAATGATATTAATACAATAGAGGGGGGCCGGGGGGGGCCGCACACTGGCCACCAATGAAATTACAATAGAGGGGGGGAGGGGGGCCGACGGAGGCCACACACTGGCCACCAATGAAATTACAATAGAGGGGGGGAGGGGGGCCGACTGAGGCCGCACACTGGCCACCAATGAAATTACAATAGGGGGGGGGGCCGGGGGGGGCCACACACTGGCCACCAATGATATTCAAACTGGGGAGGGAGGGGGGTCTGCCCCCTGCTGCCTGGCAGCCCCTGATCTCTTATAGGGGGCTATGATATGCACAATTAACCCCTCAGGTGCAGCACCTGAGGGGTTAATTGTGCGGATGACAGCCCCCTGTAAGAGATCAGGTGCTGCCAGGCAGCGGGGGCAGTCATGTACACAGTTCGTAGTATATTCTAACTAGAAGCGTCCCCATCACTATGGGAACGCCTCTGTGTTAGAATATACTGTCGGATTTGAGTTTTCACGAAGTGAAAACTCATCTCTGAAAAAGCTTTTATGCAGACGGATCTTCGGATCCGTCTGCATGAAAGTAACCTACGGCCACGGATCACGGACACGGATGCCAATCTTGTGTGCATCCGTGTTCTTTCACGGACCCATTGACTTGAATGGGTCCGTGAACCGTTGTCGGTCAAAAAAATAGGACAGGTCTTATTTTTTTGACGGACAGGAAACACGGATGCGGCTGCAAAACGGTGCATTTTCCGATTTTTCCACGGACCCATTGAAAGTCAATGGGTCCTCGAAAAAAAACTGAAAACGGCACAACGGCCACGGATGCACACAACGGTCGTGTGCATGAGGCCTAAAGGTGGAACTCTAGGCAAAGGTGAATCTACAGGCATTTCCCCCATAGTTTTATGGGTTTTGTTTTTATGGTATTCCCTTTGCGGTAAACCTGACCTGTTACCATCATTCTCCATGGCAATATGACTACAGCGATACCACATTTATATAGTTTTACTTATGTTTTAATGCAGAAAAAAAAATAAACTTGCATTGCCATACTCTGACCCCAATAACATTTTTATGGCTATGTCTACAGAGCTGGATGAGGGCTAATTTTTTTCAGGGCATTCTGTAGTTTCTTATTGTTCTTATTGACATTTGAAGTGCATATAACTTTTTATAGAATTCTTTTGGGGAGGGAGATTAAACAGAAAAATGGGATGGTGAAGCGGCCATTTAAAAAAAAAAAATTCCATTACAACATTCACCATATGGAATTTACACACTACCATGGCTGACATGCAAAAGCAAACAGAATATGTAGCAGCACCCTGCCCCAAGCGCACACATGCAAACACTAGGAACATGGATTACTCTGAATTGCACTACTACTATGCTTACTATGTATGAATTTTAAGCATTTTGCTCACATTTGAGATCAAAATTGTATCAGACCCATCTACAAATGTCAAGATGGCTCCTACGGATGGGAACCTAAGGCCTCTTTCACACGAACAATAGGGATTGTGTCAGGGTGCGTTCAGTGAAATTCGCACCATTTCGCAAGCAAGTTCAGTCAGTTTTGTCTGCAATTGCGTTCAGTGTTTCAGTTTGCAATCCGCTTGGATGCGTTTTTCACGCGCGTGAAAAAAAATTAAAGGTTTACAACCAACTTCTCCTACCAACAACCAGTAAAAAACGCATTGCATCTGGTCATTCACTTCTATGGGTCCAGGGCTGCGTAAAAAAAACGCACAATATAGAACATGCTGCGATTTTTCCTGAATGCAGAAATGATGCGTGAAAAACAACGCTCATCTGCACTGACCCACTGAAATGAGTCAGGATTCAGTGCGGGTGCTATGCGTTCACTTCATGCATTGCATCTGCGCGGAAAACTCGCTCATGTGAAAGGGGCCTAACACTAAGGCTCCATTCACACGTCCGCAAATGGGTCCGCATCCGTTCCGCAATTTTGCGGAACGGGTGCGGACCCATTCATTTTCTATGGGGACGGAATGGATGCAGAAAGCACACAATGTGCTGTCCGCATCCGCATTTGCGGAGCGCGGCCCCGATCTTCAGGTCCGCAGCTCCGCAAAAGATAGAACATGTCCTATTCTTGTCCGCAGCTTGCGGAGAAGAATAGGCATTTCTATAGGGGTGCCAGGGCGGGTGTGTTGCGGATCCGCAATTTGCGGGTCCGCGACACGCCACGGACGTGTGAATGGAGCCTTAGTAGGCATAAAGCCCACAACATTCGGGGCAGTGTAGGATCCAGCTATAGTATACTCGATTTAAAAAACTCAGGCAGATGGGCGGGAGTGCACAGTCTAAACTGAGACCACCACTCCTGCAATTGTACAATGCAAAAAATTAAATTATTTTTCGGTAAGGCGCAGAAGCAGAAAGCTCTGTACACTTTGTAGTTTCTGGCACCGGCGTTCTGCAGCTCAGCTTCCATTCACTTTGGGAACGGAGCTGCAGTACCCCATTACTGCCACTACACAGTGTACAGAGCTGCCCTGCTTCCCTTTCCGTACACTGTACAGTTGCGGGTGCCAGAAACAGCCTGATTAGTGATGCCGGGTGTCGGACCCCCACTAATCTGATATTGATGACCTATCCTGAGGAC
This sequence comes from Bufo bufo, assembly GCF_905171765.1. Classification (NCBI taxonomy): domain Eukaryota; kingdom Metazoa; phylum Chordata; class Amphibia; order Anura; family Bufonidae; genus Bufo; species Bufo bufo. Next base: position 86,093,284 of record NC_053393.1, on the reverse strand, counting down.
AGGTCATCAATATCTGTAGCTCGGACAATCCCTTGAAGTATGCAACATGATTTCACATTTCTGTCTCTGCAGCTCCCATAAAATCACATCAACAGACCTTGTATGGTCCTGCCACCACTTCCATACATCAGTTTCTAGCTAAATGTAATGCACTGAAGACGTTCTGCAGCTTTGAGCCATGGGAGCCTGTTTTTCTATTCATACAGTTTGGGTTTTCAAATCCCAGGGAACCAAAGGACATCAATGTACGGTGCATAAAGTTAATTCAAGCACTAAATGAGCTAATGGAGGCCACAAATGACCTGAGTGCATTGCTATCGTCTGCTAATGACAGATGGGGCTCCGAGGTGTAAGGCCCCTTTCACACGGGCAAGTTTTCCGCCCGGGTGCAATGTGTGACGTGAACGCATTGCACCCGCACTGAATCCGGACCCATTCATTTCAATGGGGCTGTGTACATGAGCAATGTTTTTCACGCATCACTTGTGCGCTGCGTGAAAATCGCAGCGTGTTCTATATTCTGCGTTTTTCACGCAACACAGGCCCCATAGAAGTGAATGGGACTGCTTGAAAATCGCAAGCATCCGCAAGCAAGTGCAGATGCAATGCGATTTTCACGGATGGTTGCTAAGTAGATGATGTTAATAAATAGGGATGAGCCCCAGGACTCCATTAAAGTCCATTTACTTTATCATTTTCCATTATAACATGTTATAATAGAAAATAAAATAAAATCTACAGAACACCGGACCCAAACCCGAACTTCAGTGAAGAAGTCCAGGTTTTGGTCTGGGTACCAACATTCAGTTTTTTATCACGAGTGTGCTAGACGCATTAAAAACGCTTTTCACTCGCGCGGAAAAAACTGAACAACGCAATCGCAGACAAATTGCGTGCGAACCCGCCCGCAACGCATCCGGACTGAATCCGGCACGCTCATCCGCAAGGGACCTAAGACTACTAAGAGCTGTTTTCCGCAGGTGAAATCTACAAGCAAATCTTCTCCCAAATTCTCCAGATTTCCCTGCAGATTCTTGCTGAAATGTTGCTCAAATTTTGTGGGGCGTTTTTGTACCTGCGGTGTTTAGTGTGCTTTTTGTGGTAAGAACTAAAGATGAGTGAAGTTCTGAAAAATTTTATTTGGCTGCTTCACAAAATTTCACAAAGAAATTTCATTTGTGGCAAATTATTTCATTGCGAAGCACATTCCTTTATATGTTGCAGATGCAATGACGGCGTCCGCGCTGCCCCCCGTCATTGAACCCGTCAGATGCCATGTTCATCACTGATCGTGGCATCTGAGGCTACTATTTAAGCCTTTCAGGGGTTAATCAGGGTCAAATAAATAAATACTCTCCTTATCCATTTGTTCGCGAAGGGGCCGTCGTGGCCATCTTGATTGAAGGCAACACACAAAATCTCGCGCAATTGCAGCATCCCACATCAGTGTGTAAATGGGACACTTTAAACATCTGAATATATATATATATATATATATATATGTGTGTGTGTTTATTTGCAATGTATGGTATTTCCTATTATCTGGCTGGCAATGTCATTACACCCACTCGCCCCTAGGTGGTGCTGCACCACACTATATATAGCTTTGGGTGTGTCTAGCTTAGAGGAGGTTGTTATGTTAGAGTCAGAGTGAGAGAGGAGAAGCAACTTCATGAAGGAGAGAAACAGGCTAAAGTCACCATGTAGCTGTGTTCCTTTCCTCTGGGCCCTGATCAAGCCTGGAGAAGACAACCACAGCAACCAAGCACCAGACAGTAAGTCTATGTACAAAGATGCAGAGAGACTAGCGAGGGTAACAGCTAAACTTAGCTTATGGACCATATCAGCACGAGTGCCTGAGAGCAACTTTCTGAGTGCCAGGACACAAATGGACAGTTAGTGTGCAGAATTGTCCTTATCCACTACACAAGCCTTCCGGGTCATGGTGGAAAAACCTATTTAGAAGAGTATCCTGAAAATAATGAAGCAGATGTGTTTGCCTGCCACAAGGGAGATCGCCCTTAAAGGATAGCTCATAGTAACCAGATATAACAGCATACTTTAGTACCAGAGTGCTATAGAGTGGACTTGGGATTACCACCGGGATCCTTGCCTGTAAAGTGTCTACTTTAAAAGTGACAACTCCTTCATTGACAACTGCCACTACCTGATAATAGGATTACAATTGAACGTATTAATACTTATGCTATACAAAAAGCTTTCCATTTATGAACTGTACCAACTGTCCAAAAACTATTGATTTGCAGTAAATGTTAACTGGTTTATAACAAACGACTCCTGATTCTTACTACTGCTACTCTCAACATTTGCACCTTACGGTGCTGGCGTCACGAACCAGGGGCCCAGCCGCAAAAGCACCTTACACCAATTACCATCAAGGGCACCTCAACTTCCATCTGGCTGGTGTTCCCTGCAATCGAGAGTGCCCTGGGGGATTTAGTGCTGTCTTCCCATCCACTGCACTGCCGACCAAGGGAGGCTCTGCTAACCGTGAGTACAAATGAACTACTACCTCCATCGGCCCACCGTCACCTCACGTGTTTCCCCTGCGGTCTGGCACGTTGCACAATGACGTGCTGACGTGATCGCGCTAGCCCGGTTTCTGCAATCAAGAAGGCCGCGACTGCCTCTTTGCGCTCAAATGGATGAGGTGAGTTGTTTTTTTTTTACCGGCATTTCGGGAAAAATACATTCGTTACAACAAAGCGCAAGGAAATTCGGCTTCGCAGCGAATCCAATTTTTCCTGAAATTCGGATCAAGTCAATTCGTTTGGCTTCGATTTGCTCAACACTAGTAAAAACGCTAGCTCCAGATATTAGCTGAAGGTCTATGGGAAATGGGAAACACAAGTGTTGTTTTTTTTTTTTTTTGTTACTGCCATTTTTGTTAATCAGGTGGCACTTTTGGGGAATTTTATTTAAAAAAAACACGATACTGTATAACTAAAAATTTAGAAAAGAAATTGACATGGTGTGGATCTAAAGTGGTTTTCTAAGACTTTTATACTGATGATCCATCCTCTGGATAGGTCAACAGTACGTGATCGGTAGGGGTCCGACATCTGGAACCCCCGCCGATCAGCTGAACTGCGATATTAAGCACAGCGGCTATACAATTTACATCACTGTGCTTCGGGAGGTGAGAGAATGCCGTGGCGCTACTGTGAGCGCTGCAACTTCTCAAACAGCTTATTAGCAGGACTCCTGGGTGTTCTCTTCCTGGCTGCAGCGATCACATACCATGCACACAAGTCAGCACGCAGCCAATCACTGGACTCAGCAGTGTATGGGATGTCACTGCTGCAGCCAGGAGATCAAACAGCAGCGGGGAGGACCAGAGCTCAGCGGGGGAAGAAGTAGGGGAGAAAAAGGTTGAATATTGATTCTTTTGTTATGATAAATTGGACAACCTCTTTAATGACAGTATTTTCATAAGAAAGAAATACACAATAAGCAAGAATGAGCTGATGGCGGGGAAAATGATCTCCTCTCCAACTCGTGGATGATTTCAAGGTTGGAGCAGAAATGCTTACTATTTAAAACTGTACATGCTTATCAGACTGTGAAATATACAAGACTAAAACCAGACACAGCTTAACAATACTCGGGAGATGTCCTCTTACTGCAACTCACGAGCGCTGGCGCTGTGCGAATCAAATGGTCTCCAGCCTGTTCTACTTGATGTCCTTAAATAAAAACAATATCAGGCATCACAAATCCTGCATTATTGAATAGCAACTGCTCAGATAACATTGTGTGTTCAGAAAAAGTTGGCTGTTCAGTTTTTCTTGGTGCAAAGCCATGGTTCTTGGTGAAGTATGTGGCTTTACCTTCCTTCCTGGAAACAACACAACAACACAGATGCAGTAGAACTGATGGCTTTGAAATTGCAACGGAATAAAAGATAGATCATTGCCGATTTGAAGGCTAGACTTCCTTCACCAAGGACAAAGAACCTGCTTGTAACTTATGCCTGATGGCATGAGCCAGATGCAGGGAGGTGTAGAAGGATGGAGCCTAGAGGAGGGCGCAGAGAGAAGCGAGGTGTGGATGTTCAGGTGCTGGGACAGAGAGAAGCTGTCAAGAGCTCACGAAGGGAGAGAAAAGGGTGCCTTCATAGCAAGTCCTGGAGGAGCCAGTGCGGAGGGTGGGAGTGGTAGTGGCCCTGATGAGACGTTGTCTCACAGTGTACTCACTCAGGCAGTTGCTCCCTGGGGATCAGTGCAGTAGAAACGTAGTTTGAAGAATGAGGCCAGAAGTGAACGTATAACAGTCTCTTTTTACTAAGTGCAGACTATAACTTCTGGCATAATCTGAAAACTGGTGTAAAAGAAGATAAATATGCTGGGCCTGCCAGGCCGCCCTCACCACACCCCCTTCTTGGGAAAGTGGCAAGGTCATTGTAGAAACATCAGTGTTTAAAGAGTCACAAACACAAGGTTTGAACCTTTTTAATGCCAGAAAACTGGCATGGGGGTGATTATAATTTACCCCCACCTGAAAAAAAAAAACTTGAGGGTGGAGCACATATAGGTTTTCAGGAAGGTAATTTAAAAAAACTGTTCAGAAAGATTTCAAAACAGAAAAACAGGTATTAATCACCTCCAACCATCCCCTGATGCTGCCGTTCCAATGTTGCTTCAGTCCCCACTGCTGTCTACTTCTTCCTGGTCCCGGCTCGTCGCACTGGACTTGCTAGGAAAGGCACACTTAAGTCAATTACTGGCTGAGGCAGATCACCACAGAAGCCAGTGACTGGCTGTGTGGGCTTTCCTGGCATTTCTAGTGTGCCAGCATTTCAAGCTGGCAACTGGAAGTGGAAAGTGGAAAATAACTGAAGTGCCAGATTCAGCACATAACTGACAGGAACAAAGCCTAAAAGATCCTATTGACTGTAATGGAATCCATCCGGTTTCTGTTTGAGAGAATGTTTGTTTAGCCAATAGGATTGTATTTTACTACACTCCCACCAGATGTGTATGAACGTGCCCGATTCCATTTGGCATCTCCAGCACATTAGGTCTATGTTTGAAAACATTTTATGCAGAGGCAAAGGAGTATGGTACCATCTAGTGAGAACGTTGAAGAATCTTTGAAATAAGGGCAAGAAGGGTCAAGATACCTTGATCAGACAGTGGGGTTTTAAGGTCCATTTCCCAAGGTGTGAGGAAAGAGACAGTAGATTATCTACTCGGCTAGAATAATATGCTGTAGATTACCAATATCTTTTTGGTTGGTTAGATATGTATTAATGCCATTCTTTCAAAGCAAGTGAGTAGAGATGGCCCAAATAGTTCGCCGGCGAATAGTTCCCGGCGAACATAGCTTGTTCGCGTTCGCCGCGGCGGGCGAACATATGCGATGTTCGGTCCGCCCCCTATACATCATCATTGAGTAAACTTTGACCCTGTACCTCACAGTCAGCAGACACATTCCAGCCAATCAGCAGCAGACCCTCCTTCCCAGACCCTCCCACCTCCTGGACAGCATCCATTTTAGATTCATTCGGAATCTGCATTCTCAGTGAGAGGAGGGACAGTGTAGCTGCTGCTGATTCAATAGGGAAAGCGTTAGCTAGGGTAGTGTTCTGTGTCCACAGACTCATCTGCTGTAAGGACAGCGTACTGACAGCACCCCAAAAAGCCCTTTTCAGGGCTGGTACATCAGTCTGCTTTTTTTATTTTATTTTATATATATATATATATATATATATATTGCAGTTGCCTGGCTGCCCGTGTGTGAGAGGCTGCAGGCTCAGTCACAGACTGTACTGTGTGCACACCATTCATACAGGGTGTGACAGAAAATACCTTGCAGATAAAAAAAAATTCTATTTAATATTATTCTGTGATCTAATCCCATTTGCAAGCCCTTGTGTGTCAGGCCCACACAGACTGTATTGTGGCCACTGGCTAGTGGATAGGCCTCCACTTATACCATTACAGGGTGTTACTCACTCACAAATACCTCGCAGATAAAAAAAAGGGGAGTTTGGTCTGTCAAACCCTTACACTACCTGATCGATACAACATCATACCTGATCGTATACACACACTGGATGTTTTAAACCACTTTGTTCAAAAACAATTTGGATTGTTAGGTGATTTATGTCCTTTATGGATTAAAATCCAACTCTGCGTCAACTACATAATTTTCCATGGGAGTTTTGCCATGGATCCCCCTCCGGCATGCCACAGTCCAGGTGTTAGTCCCCTTGAAACAACTTTTCCATCACTACTGTGGCTAGAAAGAGTCCCTGTGGGTTTTAAAATTTGCTTGCCTATTGAAGTCTATGGCGGTTCGCCCGGTTCGCCTGTTCGCGAACATTTGCAGAAATTCGCGTTCGGCGTTCGCGAATGGAAAATTTTATGTTCGCGACATCACTACAAGTGGGTTCTCTAAGAAAGACTGCCAAGTCAGTGATGGCTTTAAGATAGGTTCTAATATGACTTAGTTGCAATAGAGAGAGAGTTACCAAGGATGGACAGTCTCATAGTTCAGGTATGGTTGGAAAATAAGCCTCTGGGCAGAAGATGGTAACGTTTGTGCAATTCCGCTTTTCCGTCCCCCTCAGTGAGGATCTATTCTCTCCTCTATTTTTGACAAACTCTGTGACAGAAGCCCTGAACGGAGCTTCCGAAGCAGATTGGAATATAGCCTAAGGCTACTTTCACACTAGCGTTCAGAGAGGATCCGTCTGGTGTCTGCACAGACGGATCCGCTCCTATAATGCAGACATTTGGATCCGTTCAGAACGGATCCGTCTGCATTATAGTTTAGAAAAAATTCTAAGTCTGAAAGTTGTTCAGACGGATCCGTCCAGACTTTACATTGAAAGTCAATGGGGGACGGATCCGTTTGAAAATTGAGCCATATGGTGTCAACTTCAAACGGATCCGTCCCCATTGACTTACATTGTAAATCTGGACGGATCCGTTTGCCTCCGCACGGCCAGGCGGACACCCGAACGCAAGCAGCGTTCGGGTGTCCGCCTGCTGAGCGGAGCGGAGGCTGAACGCTGCCAGACTGATGCATTCTGAGCGGATCCGCATCCACTCAGAATGCATTGGGGCTGGATGGATGCGTTCGGGGCCGCTTGTGAGACCCTTCAAACGGAGCTCACAAGCGGAGCCCCGACGCTAGTGTGAAAGTAGCCTAAGCTGTTTCAACAGAGAAAATAAAGCTTCTTGTTATGAGTAGATATTATTTTTATAACCATAACTCAAACCAAGGAGATATCATTCTTTTCAATGGAAAAATCAGTTTACAGGAGCCTACAAAAAAACAAAAGCAAACAAAAATGTTTAGATCATTATGTTATTACACTTTCCATATTTATAGTACCTTCTCCACATTTAGTATCTTAGGCTACTTTCACACTTGTGTTTTGGCGATCCGTCATGGGCTCTCAGTTTTGCCCTAATGCATTCTGAATTGAAAAGGATCCGTTCAGAATGCATCAGTTTGCCTCTGTTCAGTCACCATTCCACTCTGGAGGCGGACACCAAAACGCTGTCTGCTCATTTTTCACAGTTTTTTTTTTTTTTGTGCAGAAGAAACTTTTTTTTTTTTTCTCCTTTTCCCTTTTTTGTCTCCTAAATTTAATTGCCAATTTATTACAAGCCCCTTCACGTGTGAAAGCACCTCATACACACCCCACAGTAAATATAGTTTTACATATTTCACACGTTACACCCCAATAAAATAAAAATGGAGCATCCGTCCCAACGAGTATACTCAGCTGAAGAGGCATACGCGTATCTTGCCTCTGATACTGAGTCGGCCAGTGAGGGAGAAGTGGATGCCACTTTCCTGTTTTCCTCTACCCCCTCATCATCATCATCCGGTGATAAGGGACCCTCTAGAAGGCGCCCCAGGGTAGCAGTTTAGACAGCCCCCAGAGTGACCCCATATGGACCCCAACCCCTGAGGATTATCAGCCCCAAATTCCTGAGTTTGTGGGCAGCTCAGGAATTCAGATAGACTTTACGGGCTTCACAGAAATTGCATTTTTTTAAATCTTTTTCTCTGAAGATTTTATAAATTTGATGGTAACCCAAACAAATTTATATGCCCAGCAATTTATTTCCCAGAACCACATAACAACATACGCTAGACCCCAAGGTTGGACCCCAGTGAATGCAGCAGAGATGATGACCTTTTGGGGACTCTTGCTGCATATGGGCCTTGTTAAAAAAACCAAAGATTAATCAGTATTGGAGTGCGGATGTCTTGTACCACACTCCAATTTACAGTAATGTCATGGCCCGTAATTGATTCCAAGCAATTCTGAAATTTTTGCATTACAACGAAAATGCACAGTACCCACCGCCAGAATGACCCCGCATTTGACCATCTGTTCAAAATTAGGCCCATCCTTGACCACTTCAACCCAAAGTTCTCAGAAGTGAACACCCCAGAACAAAATGTGTGCATAGACGAATCCCTATTACTTTTCAAAGGGAGGGTAAGATTCCGCCAGTACGTGCCCAGCAAGCAGGCAAGGTATGGCATAAAAATGTATAAAGTCTGTGAGAGTAGCTCTGGGTAGTGGAACTTTACTGCACCCACTGCTGGATAAGGGTTACCATCTCTATGTGGTGTGGGGACTCGCTCTGGGAGACAGGATTAGCGGAAGCAGTATAGAGGCAACAACAAGTTCTTTGGATCAAACAGTTCAGTGTTTTATTCACACTTTAGGCAAGTGACAAAACAAGCAGTCATATTCAAACAAAAAGTCACCTTGCGGTGTTGGTGGTAATTCACATCATGCGGCAATTCTGCCTCAAAGAGTCCTTCCTGATAGCAGCACCAACCTGTTTTAACACCAAACAGGTAGCAAGCCTTCATGCAGACACAAGGCTCCCAGATCCCAACACAGAGACGTGGCTTCTGAACCCTATTTAAGGACAGCCAGATACTGCCAAAACCCGGACCGGCATTTAAAATCCGGTCCAGTATTTGACCTTACCTGGCTGTAAATCAGCCCAGCAGCACATGCTGGGAGGAAAATACCTGTTTTCCCAGACCAACCCTATCACTGTGTTACATACCCCTCCCCCCCCTTTGTTCAACCCTGAGGGGGTGAACACATGCCAGACAGTGTAACCGGCCTGCCCTGTGTTCCACCGAAAACTTAAAGTTTTGTAGGGAGAAAAACCATCGGGTGATCCGGGCATTTCTGTCCTTGGCCTGGCTCATCGGGTCTCGGCTGGGGTGAGCTTACGACTGAGGAAGACAACGGGATGCTCCTCCCCATTGACTTCCTGAGACAGTACAGCACCGAGGCCTACTTCAGAGGCATCGGTCTGTACTATAAACTCCCTTTTGAAGTCGCGCGTCACCAAAACCGGGGACCCGCACAGGGCCGACTTCAAAGCGGAGAAAGCCTCTTCCGCCCGATCATCCCAGCGAAACATCATTGGCTTGTGTCCGTTCAAGAGTCCTGTCAAGGGTGCGGCTAGAGTAGCAAAGTGGGGAACAAACCTCATGTAATAGCCCACCATTCCCAGGAATGACTTTATTTGCCTAGTAGAGACAGGTCGCGGTCGATTCCGTATCGCCTCTTTTTTGTTCACTTGGGGTTTGATGACTCCGCGCCCAATGACATACCCCAGGTACTTAGTCTCTTCTAACCCTATTGCACATTTTTTGGGGTTAGCGGTTAGGCCAGCTTTCCGAATGGAGTCCACTACAGCCCACTTCACTTTGGTTAGGTGACTTTACCAGTCGGTACTGTGGATGACAATATCGTCCAGGTAAACCGAAGCGTATCGACGATGTGGACGAAGCACAATGTCCATTAGTCACTGAAAAGTGGCGGGGGCGCCATGCAGACCAAAGGGTAAGACCTTATAAAATACCGGGCTTGTCCTAACCTCTCGATGAGCTCATCCACCCGGGGCATGGGATACGCATCAAATTTGGAAACCTCGTTAAGTTTTCGAAAGTCATTACAAAACCGCAACGTCCCGTCCAGCTTGGGCATCAATACTTTAGGACTGGCCCACTCACTTTTTGACTCCTCAATGACGTCTAGCTGCAACATTAGCTGCACCTCCTCCGATATGGCTTGTCGCCGAGCCTCGGGCACCCGGTATGGTTTTAATCTGACTTTTGCCTGAGGCTCAGTGACTGGATTATGGAAGTGCGTCCAGGGAGGTCCGAGAACACATCCGTGTTCCGACTAACGAACTCCCTGGCCTCCTGAGTCTGTTTAGAGGAGAGGCTGTCAGCCAATTTTTACTGTGGCAGCCGCCTCTCTTGCATCAGAGGGGCCGGTACCTCTTTTCCTAGAAAACCCGGCCGCGGGCTGTCTTCTGTACAGGTTTCCTTATCTTTCCACGGTTTGCGTAAATTCACATGGTAAACCTGCTCCGGCTTTCGCCGCCCTGGCTGGTGTACCTTGTAGTTTACATCTCCAATTTTCTCAAGTACCTCGCTTGGCCCCTGCCACCTAGCCAGGAACTTACTGTCCACGGTCGGCACCACAACCAAAACCCGATCACCCGGGTTAAAGATCCGGACCTGAGCCTGCCGATTATATACTCGACTGGGCTCGCTGAGCTGCCTCCATATGCTCCCTAACAAGAGGCAACACTGTCTCTATCCGATCTTGCATCTGGGTAACGTACTCAATGACACTTTTATGTGGAGAGGATGTTGTTCCCACGCTTCTTTGGCCATGTCCAAGAGACCGCGAGGGTGTCTGCCATATAGCAGTTCGAAGGGCGAGAACCCAGTAGAGGCCTGGGGTAACTCTCGCACTGCGAACATGAGATAGGGCAGAAGGAGGTCCCAGTCCTTCCCATCTTTAGACACTACCTTTTTCAACATATTTTTTGATGTTTGGTTAAACTGTTCTACCAGACCGTCCGTTTACAGAAGATAAACGGACGTCCGTAGTTGTTTTATGTGCAGCATGAGTTCCCTCATCACCTTGGACATAAAAGGGGTCCCTTGGTCGGTCAGAACCTCTTTAGGTAGTCCTACTTGGGAAAACATCTCCATTAACTCCTTAGCTATAAGTTTGGCCGAGGTATGTCGCAGTGGCACCGCCTCCAGGTAGATGTGTTGATGCCCTCTGGTAGACTTCGGTACTGGGCCTATGAAGTCCATACCTATTCGGTCAAACGGTACTTCGATAATCGGGAGAGGTACTAGGGGACTACGGAAATGTGTCTGGGTGCTAGTTAACTGGCAGGTCGGGCAAGACTTACAAAATACAAAACTCTTTTACTTCTTCGAATATGCTGGGCCAGTAAAACCGCTGTAGAATACGATCCTGAGTTTTCTGCAGCCCCAGGTGACCCCTGAGAACGTGTTGGTGGGCTAGATCTAACACAAGCTTGCGATAAGCCTTGGGGACCACCAACTGTTCAATAGGCTCACCCCGTAGTTGGTTTACCCGAAACAGCATATGATGAACCACAAAACGGGGAAACACTGACACTGCCCCAGGTTGTTGTGGTTCACCATCTACTATTAAAACATTTTCCCAGGCGCGGGGTAGGGTTGGGTCCCGACATTGGGTGGTACCAAAATTATCCCCAGAGACATTGAGGTCTGCTAATTCAGGACCCGGCGGCAAGTCCTCCACATCTCCCACCATCACACTTAGCGGGGTTGTCTCCCCCTCTTCCACCGAAGTGGGGGTCACCCCTACCGCTGGCCCTTCGGTCTCAGGTTCCCAGGGTTCTGTTCTCTCCCCAGAGCCTGGACACTTTGCTAGGGTTACCCCTGACTTATGGGTATCGGTCACTCTAATAGCAGGCCTCAGTGCCGGGAAGTATCTCCCTATTATGAGTTCATATGGGTCCATCTACCGGCCACCGTGGTTAGAGACACCAGCGTTGTGGGGTAGTCTTTTAAATCTCCGTAGATGCACATCACCCCGACTTCCCGGCTAGTATACTCAGTGGATCGCACCAGGGTAGCACTTACTAGGGTCACCAGACTCCCTGAGTCCAGCAGAGCCTCCGCCCGAGTGTCTCCTACTTCCACCTGGCACGAGTGATCTAGAGACTCTGGGGTACCTGTTGCACACAGCCTCCTGGCGACTGATGGTAGCCATAGTTAGTGTCCATGGGAGGAAAATACCTGTTTTCCCAGACCAAACCTTTGACTGTGTCACAGTGGATAATTACTACACCAATCTACTACTGTTCCAGTCCCTAGCTTCCAGAAGTACTGTGGCGTGCGGCACAGTATGCAAAAATCAGAGAGGCCTCCCTAGATCCCTGGTAGGGCAACCACTAAGAAAAGGAGACAGCCATGCTCTCCTCAATCAGAACATGTTGGTGGTTAATTACAAGGACAAGATGGATGTCCTTTTACTGACCACCATTCACAGTAACACCAGCTCCCCTGCCGCTGTACGAGGTACCACAACCGCTGTCCCCAAGCCAGACTGCATCCTGGACTACAATAAACACATGGGGTGGTTGATCTTTCAGATCAAGTTCTGAAGCCCTACAATGCCACACGAAAAACAAAAGTGTGGTACAAAAAGCTGGCCTTACACATTGTACAGATGGCGCTGTACAATGCGTTTGTGCTATTTAGATCTAGAGGCCATCCAAGAACATTCCTACAATTTCAATAGGTGGTGATAAAGGCCCTAATTTTCTCAAACCAAGCAATAGAGGGTCCCAGTACTTCTGTAAGTTACCGTGCCCAAGTTGTACCAGGGCAACATTTCCCTGGTGAAGCCCCCCAAACAGCGAGAACGGGAAGGACCCAAAAAAGATGCAGGGTGTGTTCCAAAAGGGGGATAAGGAAAGACACCATTCACCATTGCGAAACCTGCCCTGCAAAACCTGGCCTATGCATCAAGGATTGTTTCAGAATATATCACTCATCCATGGAATAATTTCATCCTTGATGTACCCTGTAATTTTACCACCTTATATCTGATTTTGTCCACAGAGCTTACATATCCACTTTTCCCCAACCACTTTGTTTGGTCAAATGTGCCCTTTCCACCACTTAAAATGTTCGTACGGTGGTGCTCTTTCCAAAATGGGGTCACTTCTTGGGGCGACATGGCACCTAAAATCCATGTCTGTTTATTCAAGCCTGCAAAATCCGTATTTTGCACTTTGCCTCTAGAGCCCTGCTGTGCGCCCATACGGCTGGCTACAAGCACATATGGGGTGTTGCCGTATTCAGGGGGAAATGGGTAACAAAATGTGCGTGCACTTTGTCCAGTTACCCTTTTTGAAAGTGAAAAATGTGGGTGTAACGCAACTTTTTCTGGAAAAAATTTGAATTTTTCATTTTCACAGCCAAGTATTTCCTAATTCTGTGAAACGCCTGATGGGTGAAAGTGCTCACTATACACCTTGAAATACTCCTTGAGGGGTCTAGTTTCCGGAATTGGGTCACTTTTTGGGGGTTTCCATGTAGGCATACCTCAGGGTGTCTTCATATGCGACATAGCTCCAAAAAGACAATGCTGAAAAATCTGTCCTCCAAAAGCCCTCTGATGCTCCTTTCTTTTTGCACCCTGCTATGCGCTCAAAAATCAGTTTTTGAGCACATGTGGGGTGATGCCGTATTCAGGGGGAAATGGGTAACAAAATGTGGAATGCATTTTGTCCTTGTGAAAGTGAAAAATGTGGGTGTAAAGCAACTTTTACTGGAAAAAATAGTAATTTTTCATTTTCACAAGTATTTCCTAATTATGTGAAACGCCTGATGGGTCAAAGTGCTTACAACACACCTTGAAATACTCCTTGAGGGGTCTAGTTTCTGGAAAGGGGTCACTTTTTGGGGGTTTACACTTTAGGGGTAGCTGAGGGTGTCTTCAAATACAAAATTCTAGCAAAATCTGCCTCCAAAATCCATATGGCGCTGCTTTCCTTCTGACCACTGGCACATGCCCATATAGCATTTTACCGCCACATATGGGGTATTTCTGTAAACTGCAGAATCAGTGTAATGCATATTGAGGTTTATTGATTAACATTAAAAAAAAAAAAATTCAACCTCCATTTTCATTTCATTCTTGTGGAACACATCAAGGGTTAACAAAGTTTGTAACATCAGTTTTGAATAATTTGAGGGGTGTCGTTTCTAAAATGGGGTCAATTATAGGGGGGTTTCCATTATATAAGCCCCTCAAAATCACTTTATAACTGAATTGGTGCTTAAAAAATGGTTTTGGAAAATTTGGTGAAAATTAGAAAAATTGCTTCTAAACTTTGAAGCCTTCTAACGTCTTAAAAAAATAATATGACGTTTACAAAATGATGCCAACATAAAGTAGACACATGGGGAATGTTGATTGATAACTACAGGGTGGGCCATTTATATGGATACACCTTAATAAAATGGGAATGGTTGGTGATATTAACTTCCTGTTTGTGGCACATTAGTATATGTGAGGGGGGAAACTTTTCAAGATGGGTGGTGACCATGGCGGCCATTTTGAAGTCGGCCATTTTGAATCCAACTTTAGTTTTTTCAATAGGAAGAGGGTCATGTGACACATTAAACTTAAAAAACTATTAAAAAACAATGGTGTGCTTGGTTTTAACGTAACTTTATTCTTTCATGAGTTATTTACAAGTTTCTGACCACTTATAAAATGTGTTCAATGTGCTGCCCATTGTGTTGGATTGTCAATGCAACCCTCTTCTCCCACTCTTCACACACTGATAGCAACACCGCAGGAGAAATGCTAGCACAGGCTTATAGTATCCGTAGTTTCAGGTGCTGCACATCTCGTATCTTCACAGCATAGACGATTGCCTTCAGATGATACGAGATGTGCAGCACCTGAAACTACGGATACTGGAAGCCTGTGCTAGCATTTCTCCTGCGGTGTTGCTATCAGTGTGTGAAGAGTTGGAGAAGAGGGTTGCATTCTGAATTCAGACATTAGTGTCGGCCGCACCACAGATCATCCAACGCCCGCCCCCCCCAGGTATGAAGCCGGTGTGTGCGCATTATCCATTCTTTCTTTCTGGCCACACGACAGATCCCCAAATCATCGCCGCCCTTCGAGGTGAAGCCGATGTGTGCATACATTGACAAAAAAAAACGAATTAACTACCTCTAACTACTTATTCCGCTCCGTACTTGCGGGCTGCCCAGGCGTGAGTTCGTTGCGCAATCCCGTCGGCACGTGCTCCAGCGAGACCCGCCACGGGAGTTCACTGGTCTTGCGGGATTGCGCAACGAACTCATGCCTGGGCAGCCCGCAAGTACGGAGCGGAATAAGTAGTTAGAGGTAGTTAAGTAGGTTTCCTGACATTGAGCGCAGCGCAGCCGCACTTAACATATAGGGAGGGTACTTGCGGGACTGCGGGCCCTCCCCCCTGCCGGTCGCGCGGTGGCCAGCGGGGCTCAAGAGGCAGCTGCCCCTTTTGCCCCGCGTTAAAGACGGCCCTGGATGCTCGGTGTGCTCGTCTTCATTTTGGGGGCCCTGTTCTGGAGATAGGAGAAAGTCCCAGAGGTGGGACCCACACCTATCTGACATTGATGGAATATCCTAGCACTATACCATCAATGTCCCAGATGGGAATACCCAATATTAATAACATAGAATGGGATGTGAAATGTCGCTATTAGACTATCGCTTCTCTTCCAGTATTTCGGCGAGGCTCTGTGCAATTCTTTATTGAGGAAGTGGCTAAATCCGCCCCGTCTTTCCATGAACTGTGTAGCAATCATTTGCATCAAGCTTGTGACAGGGTTCCGCATTGAACATGTGTACAGTAAATGGTTATATAGCCAAGTAACCTTATCTTATGACTTGCCATAGCTTCCAGCACAGATGCAAATAAGCCACGTCAGATCCCATTGATTTCCACTGATTGACTGGCTGATACTTCCTATTAGCAGTCTTGCCTGATACAGGTCAGTACTTTTCCATTAAAATGTCGCTTTGTAATGCAGAACACATGAACCAAAATTATTTCTGTTAAGAATTAATTAGAAATTGATTTAATTACATTGTAACTTCATCTTATAATTGTATTACCCGGTAAACAATGGGAGACATTTATCGAGCCTGGTGCAAAGGTAAAGCGGACCTGTCGCCCACAGCAGCCAATCAGATTCCAGCTCTCACGTTTTTAGAAGCTCATTTGACAATGAAAGAAATAAACTCATTGGTTGCTGTAGGCAGAAGCTCCTATTCTCCTTTACAACAGGAGTGATAAATCTCCCCTTCTGTGTCTAAAGACCCTTTAGACACAGAAGGGGAGATTTATCATATAGCGGCTTTCTTTTGTCTAATCAGATTTCAAGAATAAATGCAACAATGTGTCAACAATCTGTGTTATTATGTATCATAGTGTATAATAAGTCTGACGAACACTGTCAGTAAAATGTGGGGGGCGCATAATTAAACATAAAAAATACTTTGCTCGATAATATTATATAGAATAAGTGTCTTGGTAGCTTCACTTACTATAGATCAATGAACCGAAGCTGGTGGCTCTCCGGCTAAGGTCTATTTCACGAGTCCATGTCCATGATGACATCCATGACAAGATGATTAGTGGTTCATCCGTGAAGATGTCTGTGAAGGATACAAGTTTGGTCCTTGTACCCATTTTTGGGTCTCCATGCGTCATTCTATCCTTAGGATAGGTCATCAATATAAGGTTGGTATGGAGGGGGGGGGAGGCAACCAGCTCTCCACCACAAAGCTGTTTTGGGCAGGTAACTTTACCACCAGTACCTAGAATACCACCATAAAGTGGTCTATTTGCTTATAATACCACAGTATTGTGATCACATTCTACAATCATGTAATGCTTAAATAAAAAACAACAGTATATCTTTCCAAAATAATTCTGCCAAACTATGCTTTACTAACACCATCATATAATATCATGGTACTTCAAGTATCGACCAATTAATAGCACTTTGCATGAGTCAAGTATTATTATTTATTTTAAAGTGTCATTAATTCTATTGAGCTATGCGTAAGAAGGAAAATACAAATGTGATAGCACTCTGCATCCAGCATTCTGCCCTGCCTCCATGCTGGATGAGGCATTGGTGTACATTTTGGCCAAAGCGTAATAAGCCACTCACCACGTCAAGGTCGCCTCTATTGAGTGGTCCTTAACACTAGTTCCTACCTGTTTATGGGCCATGACAGCCACACAAAGTCCAGGGAATGCAGGTCAGCGTGCACGCCAAGTACACTTTGCTTGTAACCCCGTCCGGTGCCATTACAGCTTTCATTGGATCCAGGGATGCAAGTACCAACATGCACGCTGAGCCCACCATATACTTCTCCTGGAGCCAAATGGCTAATGGTAGGTTCTATATAAGCAGACTCAGTTTTATACTGACTTTAAAACCAGCCTCCAGGACAGATTGACTGGTCAGGTGTGCATGACTCCAAGGAGATCGCCACGCCTCCAATATATACTACAAAGAAAAAAATGTGGGGGATTGAGTCAGCACAACCCTGTATGTGGTGCACATCACTATGGCGAAATACATATACAAACGGAAAATACAAATGTGATAGCACTCTGCATCCAGCATTCTGCCCTGCCTCCATGCTGGATGAGGCATTGGTGTACATTTTGGCCAAAGCGTAATAAGCCACTCACCACGTCAAGGTCGCCTCTATTGAGTGGTCCCTAACACTAGTTCCTACCTGTTTATGGGCCATGACAGCCACACAATAGAGGCGACCTTGACGTGGTGAGTGGCTTATTACGCTTTGGCCAAAATGTACACCAATGCCTCATCCAGCATGGAGGCAGGGCAGAATGCTGGATACAGAGTCTGCTTATATAGAACCTACCAGTAGCCATTTGGCTCCAGGAGAAGTATATGGTGGGCTCAGCGTGCATGTTGGTGCTTGCATCCCTGGATCCGATGAAAGCTGTAATGGCACCGGACGGGGTTAAAAGCAGAGTGTGCTTGGCGTGCACGCTGACCTGCATTCCCTGGACTTTGTGTGGCTGTCATGGCCCATAAACAGGTAGGAACTAGTGTTAGGGACCACTCAATAGAGGCGACCTTGACGTGGTGAGTGGCTTATTACGCTTTGGCCAAAATGTACACCAATGCCTCATCCAGCATGGAGGCAGGGCAGAATGCTGGATGCAGAGTGCTATCACATTTGTATTTTCCGTTTGTATATGTATTTCGCCATAGTGATGTGCACCTACATACAGGTTGTGCTGACTCAATCCCCCACATTTTTTTTCTATGCGTAAGAAGGGCTTCACATACATAATATCACACTACAAAAAAGTAAAAAAAATCAACTGAGTGACAGACTGGTTCAGAGGGGGAGAGTACCCTGCCCATGAGGAAGTACAATCTGCAAGGGAAGGGGTAGGAGACAGTAGGTCAAGGTAGAAGCTGCTCCGATGGTACTGTAGTGGCAGCAGGGTTTATTGTAGGTTTTACCCTTTCCTGAAAAGGTTAGCTTTCAGGTTGCCTTTGAAAATTTGTAAGGTAGGGGAGAGTCTGATGTGTCGGGCTAGTGAGTGTGAGAGTATGTGGGGCAGAGGAGGCAACTGTGTGAGAAGCAAACAAGAGGAGATCAAAATAAGAAGGTCTTGTGAGGCTCAGGGAGATTAAGTGTGGGGATGTCTCAGGTGGAGACGTATGGTTGTGGACGGCCTTGGATGCCATTGTTAATATTTTGAACTGAATTTGCTAGGAACTATGGGGAGTCAGAGAAGAGATTGACAAAGGTAATAGGTGGAGAATAAACATGAGGAGAGACGGATTAAGTGGGCAGCAGAGCTGAGAATTAATTAGAGGGTGAAAGAGTGCTAGATGGGAGGCCACAGAGATGGATTTTGCAGTAGTCTTGGCAGGAGATGATGAGGGCATGAACTTGCAGTTTTGTTGACTCGAAAAGTTGCAAATTAAGTTGCAAATGCCTCTTAATAAATTACTCTGTAACCAAAATGGATGAGACACAGCTGCTGAAGCAGTGAAGTTGTAAGGAGGGGGGAGTCTTGAAGGGGAAATCAAAGAACATGTTTCTAAGTACAGTACATGTACTGTATATTGTCTGGAGGTACCAAAGACTCCTATGTAACCAGAATAGTATTGAACTTCTAAGAATCCAAAGAGTTAAATGATTTTTCAGTACGAAAGAGGTTAACTGGGAGTGCAGAGACCATAGATTGACCAATGTAGGTCAATCAGTTTGGAGACAGAAGAAACATGGGTGAGATCTAATAAGTGGGTCCAAAGCAGGCTGCCCAGGCTGGTGTTCTGAACATAAAGCATTCAGAATTATGCTGGTTGTTACTGGGATTCATTTGTCAGCAGAAACACACCTTAGACATATTAGCTGAGCTCCTCTAATCTACTGGAACAGTTAGTTTTTCCAACGCCAGATTACTAGACAATGCATGTTTCACATATTACTCTTCCCAAACACCAATTACCAGAGAAAGCGGTGTGCAGACGATGAACAAGCAGGCAATACTTAGAAATAAGCCCATATTCTCCTTAGACTGTAAAATAGATTGAAAAGTCTAGACTGAAAAGTAATGTATTTGGAAATTAGCTTTTCACTAGAGGTGGAGGTGAAGTGCTGCATTTACAAGCAACGATACCCATACACATTTGATGTTTCTGGGCAGCGGAGTCAGCATGATCTTTGGCGTTTACGTGAACGATTGTTTCACCCAATAAAAAAGAGTTTCGTTCGTTCATCAGGTGATTTGCGGCACCTCTAGACGAGCAGATTATCAGGAACAAGCATTCTAGGAACGTTCAGGCAGCGTAAACCTGCCTTTACACGGGACATTGTAACGCAGCAGGTGTGGACCCACAGTGTCACTGAACAGATATGACTTAAGGTACTCCTAAGGGTATAATCAAAGTGGTTCCCCTGGTCTTCACACTTCCACCTCTGTACAGGGATCTGGGCTTTACTGCAAGGGAACCACAAGGCCAAAACCTCTTGAAATAGTCTGTTCAGTAACAGCTGACCCACAGGGGTCAAGAGACACCAGTGCAAGGGAACAGAGTTTGTTCAATCAAATAAACATGCAAGAGGCGGCACAGGGTCCATATGATGATCAGGCAGAGGTCAGAATGGGCAGAGGAGGACCAACGCGAAAAACAGATGGGAGTTTAGAAGACACAAACACCTTTGCAGGAACTGGACTGGCTAAGGACCTTATTGCTCAGGCACTTTCCCAGACTGGAGACGAATCAGGTGGCGCTACCCCTTTAAAAGACGAGGTGAGTGTGCTCCTTAAGGGTGAAGAGCAGGCACTAAAAGGCAGAAGGAGGAGATGGCCTGAAGAAGCCAACAGCGTGGGACCAGACTACAAACACTTCGGCAGTTGAGAGATATGCCAGCAGGCACGATTGGATGGCAGAGCTGTAGGTGGGGTGAGTATTCCGGGGGCTGAGGGACAGGGAGAGCTAACATCACAGATAGTGATATACTGCCCTGTTTCATATAGACTCAGCGTGTGCACCGCAGCTGTGTTTACATCCCTGCTGTGTCCTTCTAGAGATGATGGATGTGTGGTGGTGATGGTGGTGGAAATGGATCCCATAATGAGGAGCGCTCATTGTGTGGTCTGTGCTCATTGACACCATGAATTGTACGACTTTTACATCGCTTGAAAACTCGCAATATCCAATAAAATTGTAATGTACGGTGACATATAAGACGCACCCCACGGCACCTTATTATGTGTATATGCTGTATCTTGTCCTTTGGGCTCCACAGAGATGTTACACACTGCAATTATGGTTATTTGCAATGGCAGGAAACTGTAGTGTTCTATGCCAGGTGCAGCTGTTCACAGGAAAGCTGGGTGACATCAATATGGCCGCCATTACAGCTTCCACAGGAGTGGTCACCCAGCTCTCGTAAAATAAATAGATGTAGATATGTAGAGAAACAGAAAACATGTCACTCAATAAGTAGATAGATGACAGGACAGAAAGGATGTGAATGGTGGTTGTAGTCCTGAGATTGGTGGTAGTACTCACAGTTCACGGAGGCAGTTCTCACCTTGGCACTCCCATGCGAAATGACTGGAGGACGCACCCTTTATTTTCCCCTCGGGGCACTCCCTGGTATTAGGGCTCCTGCCTGATGGTGGTTAGGGTGCCCTTGATGGTAGACAGTTAGGTGCAAGGCAGGACAGATGCAGGGGTCAATGGACGGTGGAGTCAATAATCAGGCCTAGTTTAGTTGAAACAGATAACAGTCTCTTTACTGTGGACTGTAGTCTTCTCCCAACAATGATGGTGTAGTAGTCCCTGAGCTCTTTCTAAACACTTTGCTATCCTTCCAAATTGACCACAGGTGTGCAAAGGCTCTCACAATCAGTACTGCAGTACTGATAGGCGGTGATGGCCAGTTCGCATTGTTCGCCCGCGAACATATGCGGGCTGCCATCTTTTTTCACTAGTTCGGGGAGGCACAGGTAAGCCCTTACCTGTGCCTGTGCGCGAGCCGGTCTGAAAACAAGTGCGGTCAGCGGGAGCAGGCAGTTCCGAGAACAGCCGCCGGGGGCCTTCATTTGTTTTCAGACCGGCTCGCGGCACAGGCACAGGTAAGGGCTCACCTGTGCCTCCGCCAGACTTGTGAAAAAAGATTGCAGCTCGCATATGTTCGCGGGCAAACAATGCGAACTGGCCATCACTGCTGATAGGTCATCGATATCAATTCCTGGGTAACCCCTTTAACCCTTGCAAACGTTAACCCTTTCCAGGGATCCTGCGGGGCACCGCAGTACTATAGTTATTACACTACAAGTTATACTTATTACACCACTAGTTATAGTGATTACACGATTACTTATTAGAAAGCGCTTGGATATCTAAAAGGTCAGCACTGCTTCCTCTTCGAGCAGACATGTCTCCTGTGAGCACGGCAGTGCACTTTCTACCGACTCGCTGCAAAATACTGGCCGCTACTCCACTAACCTGAGCGTGCGCAGGCGTTGCTCTACTTCCCCTGTGTGTACTGGGGCTAGTGCTTCTCTGTGGCACTGCTGGAGTCAATATTTCCCTCTTCCTCTGTGTTGCTGACTAAGGTGCTGATCAGGTCTCTTATTGATACTGGGCTGTTGCAACCATCCCTTTGCCTGAGCTTTATGTATTCTAGTGTTTTCTAGTTCTAGTGAAGGTGTGTTTTTTCTGTCTGTCTAACCCTGTACAAACTCTGCCTGTTTACCGACTCTGATCCTCCGCGGCATGCCCCGACCTCGGATTTATTTAACGAATCCTCGCAAGCTTTGCTTGCCCTGATCCTGGCCTGTCTCCTAATGATGAGTATTGCCTGCCCCTTCAGCTGCACTGGGACGATACCAGAAGGCCGTGGCCTGGTTGGATTCCCAGCAGTGAAGTCCAGATCCCTGTATAAGGGTTAAAGGGTGAATACCAGGAGACCACTGCGACAACATCCTTAGGGTCAGCCCAAAGTCAAACCACTTAGTTCGCACAGAAGGCCTATGCCCACTGCCTGTTACTCAGCATCGCCGTACAGTGTGGACAGATCAATGGGCTTTTTGTGTGTTCCCACTCAATATCCATCGCTAAAAGTGGACCACCAGAAAACTGGTACCACTGTGGGATCTCTGTGGCCCCAACTTTCGCAGTTTTTTTTTTCCTGTAGACCTGGAACTGAAAATAATTTAAAATACTGATAATCCTTATGTAAGACATTTACAATGTTACCTGTGCGATGTAGATGATGTGTTTCTAGACTGGTCAGGGAGAACATGAGGTCCACCAGTAAATTAGGGGAAAGGAGATGGATGTGCAGGAAACATTGAGAATGGACATTTGAGTGCAGCCTTGTTCTGTTATGAAAGTTATCATCCCGAGCATATCAAACTCCCTTATGGACAATTCTTGAGATTTAAAGCGGCCTTACACATTAAATAGAAGTTGGCCGAATGCTTGTTAGGCTGACAGCCCTCTATCCCTCATACACATTCAGCTCAGCTGTATTTCCGACAGACACTTCTGGTGGTAGCTGATCTCCAGGGAGAACAAAATAATCGGGTGAAAATATTAATTTCACCTGATCCTTATCTCTCTGACATTATCTGTCTGGGGAGAGTTGGGAGCTCCCTATAATAATTCCTAACACCTAAGTCAGAACGGTCTAGGTGGGGGGCAATTTGATGAAACGACCATCCTGCTTCTCTCCGTCCAATGATTTGCCCCCTCTTAAAGTCTTAGTAGAGGCATGTGCAGACGTGAACAGTCTCTCACCAAGAGGTAAACTACCCAAAAGTGGCCTCTGAGAGCCTTTTTTTTTTTTTAGGACCGCAGGGAAAGCACTTTTGCGCCCTCTTGTGGTAGGACCTATTGTCTAATCAGACCACACCTTAAATCATTTACATATCTGCCTGAGGCTGCATGTTGCGTTTTGCAGTTCTCCCATTTCTGCTATTTGAGTGTATAAATGTATTGACTGCAGGTTTCTGAACTATACTAGATATTTGGATTTGGGAGGCCGTGGACTAGTTGTGAAACTTGAAAGCGAACTCGGCATCGGTTACGAGGTGCTAGTTGGAACCAAAGCCGAGTCTGGTTTCAAGTTTTAAAGTGGTTTTCCACTTTAACAATCAACTACCGAAGTTATTCAACGAAGTAACGCGCGACTTTGTGAATAACGAACTTTGGCTCATCGGAGCCCATACATTCTAATACTGTTCGGGGACGGATCTCCGTACAGTATTAATCTGAAGTTTTGAACGAAGTGACTTCGGATAAAGCATCCGGAGCTCGCTTCGCTCAACACTAATCCGAACGAATTTACTTTTTAAGGAGCGCCCTCACAGCAGATAATGTGGCTAGACCCTTTCCAATCTCACGCATGCGCTGTTACTGCGAGTATCGCCTCATGCACTATGATATTTAAACAAATCAGCATCAACGAATTTGAATGCGTCGTTAAACGAATCACTGATTTGTCTAAGTAGTCATCATTTGCGCATGTGCAGATACTCACAGCCTGCATGAGATTATCACGGCCGCGCGGGATGTGCTCCCCCACAGACCCCATGTGTTCATGAATCCACTCACCGTACACTGCTGGTTACTGTGATTACATGGTTAGTTATTACCCTGCTGCTAGTTATAGTTATTATACTGTTAGTTATAGCTATACGTTATTACTAGTTATAGTTATACTATTAAATATAGTGATAATACTAGTAGTTATAGTATGTAGAGAAAATAATATATAGATATTTTATTAGTTATTACACTACTAGCTATAGTTATTAATACTACTGTAGCTATATTATTACTTGTTACACTGTTAACTACGGTTATATTAAACTTATTATACTATTATAGTTTTTATATTAGTTATTACACTGTTAGCTACAGTTATTATACTTTATACTATTAGTTCTAGTTCTTATATTATTAGTTATTACACTGGTAGCTGTAGTTATACTATTATACTTTACACTATTAGTTATAGTTATTATACTATTAGTTACTGCAGTGTTAGCTATAGTTATGAGGTCTCTTTTTACATGAAAAATGTGATGGTGGAGTCAGTTTTGTCTGCGATAGCATTCAGCGTTTCCGTTTTTTTTTTTGTCATCTGTCATCCGTTTTTTATGAGCATTTAAAAAAACCTGAAGACTAAGACACAGACTCTCATAGCAGCTGTTGTGCACAGCCGCCGTCCACCTGCTCTCACTTTTTTTTTCACGGACCCATTGACTTGAATGGACCAGTCCTGTGTGAAAAACAGATGAAGAACGCGCTGCGATTCCTCCTGAGCGGACAGATGGCGAGGGGAACCAGCGCTCCGTGTGTACACCGCTAGAGGCCTCATACTAGTAGTTATCCATTTACTGCTAGTTAGGGTGATTACACTATTCATTACTACATTATACTGCACAGCTAGTTATAGATGTACTAGTTATTATATGAGTTCACTAGTTATTGTTATACTAGTCATTATTACATTACTAGATACACTGTAGTTATTAAACAATTACAGAATTAGTTATTACACTACTACGATTATGGCACTATCCATTACTAGTTATTGTTATTACACCACTAGTTATAGCTATACTATTAGTTATAGTTACACTATTAGTTATAATTATTACACTACTATAGTTACACTAGTTATAGCTATACTACTAGTTATAGTTACACTATTAGTTATAATTATTACACTACTAGTTATAGCTATACTACTAGTTATAGTTACACTACTAGTTATAGCTGTACTACTAGTTATTACACTACTGGTAATCACACAGCTAGTTCTGGTTATTACACTGCTAGTTAGGGGAAAGGAATGAGAAGATGAAGGTTGTCCTTCCTCTATGTAACCGCCTATCAGCAGTGCGGTTTCGGTGCGGTTTATGCTCTCTCCCCCGTCAGCGCTCATCGCTAAGGACCCTGGTCTCCATGAGAACGCCCCGGCATCTGTCATCCAGGCCCCGCCCCCTGCTCCCCCTCTCCCCGCCCCCTGCTGATCGCAGCCCGGTATCACAGGCCGGCCGGCTCGTGCTCTGCCCTCCCACAGATTCTGGGCTTTAAATCCCCGGCACCTTGTGTGAAGCGGCGGATGAGAGGTATGCTTCCGTGACTGCAGGCGGGCGGAGGACGGCATCACACCGGCGGGCGGGTGAGTGAGCATGGCTGGGGAGCCCGGCATGTGCGGCGGCGGCGGCTCCTCTATTGCATCAGATGGCCGGTGCTGAGCCTCCTGCTGGTGGAGGCGGATGAGGTGCAGCACCATTGGAATAGGCACCGTCTGCACATGTAGTCATTCCTGTCAGCAGGGCAGTGTTCACACGGCATGAAGAATCTGATTAGTCAGTAATTATCTTCCCCTCCAGTGAGAGGCGCTAGAGATGCAGCAGTGTGACCTGTGTATATACATTCAGACATCATGTCTGGTCCCAGGAGCTGGTGCCTAGAAATCTGCCGCCGGTCAATAATATATATTTTTTTCTCTCAAAATTTTGATTGTCTGGCTACGTAAATCCAACCTGGAAGGGCTCATTCACACGAGCGAGTTGTCCAGACGCGACGCATGTAGTGAACATATCGTATCCGGACTGAATCCTGACCGATTCCTTTCCATGGGTCTGTGCGCACCAGTGTAGGGTTTCACGCATCGTTTCTGTGTTCAGGAAAAATCTCAGCGCACACGAGCGATGCGGATTGTGCCAGGATCCGTTCAGGAAAAAAACGGATGCTTTTAGGCCTTATGCACACGAACGTTGTTTGGCTCCACATCTGAGCCGCATTTCTTGCTCGGATGCAGACCCATTCGCTTCAACGGGGCCGCAAAAGATACGGATAGCACTTCATCTGTTCCGTGGCCCCACAAAAAATAAAATAAAAATTAGACCATGTCCTATCCGTGTCCGTATCACGGACAAGAATAGGATTAGTTTATTGAGGGCCAGACCATTTTGCAGAATGCACACGGCTGATATCTGTGTTTTGCGGACCGCAAAACGCAGGTATGGTTGTGTGCATGAGCCCTTACAAGTAAGTTGAATCCGTTTTCTACGATTGCGTTCAGTGTTTCCATTTGTATTGTATATGTACAATCTACATCTCCCAGCAACCATCAGTGATAAACGCATTGTATCTGGAAGCCTTTGTTTTTTTTACACCGGCCCCATTCACTTCTATGGAGCCAGAGCTTTGTGAAAAACGCACAACATAAAACATGCTGCGATTTTTCTTCCCCTGAACTCAAAGATGAAATGAATGGGTCCAGATGCTGTGCGTTCACTACACGTATCTCATCCAGACTGAAAACTCGCTTGTGTGAAAGAGGCCTAAAGGGTCTAAATACAGGAAGCTTGGTGTTTCGTCTGAGCCCCAGCCTTCATACTCTTATGTAGGGGACATGGGTCCTTCCCCTCGGCTCCTGCAGGAGATGGCGAGGGCCGAGACTTCGGGGACAGCGCTGTTCTGTCCAGAGGCCCCATGGACCTGGTGTGTACAGAGTTCACATGACTGGACGAGCGTACCGCATCTGGTATAACCAGCGGTTGTCATCTACCGGTACAACATGGACCACTACGTCTCATGTTGGACCACCGCCTGCTCTGTGGTTTGTCACTGTGCCGTCATCGCGTTCCACTGATGTGAGTCCGAGTCAGTCAACTCCCAATAGACGATGTGGGGGATTTATCAAACTGGTGTGAGGTAGAACTGGCTTAGTTGCCCATAGCAACCAATTATTTTCAGAGCTCCTATGGAAAATGAAAGGTGGCATCTGATTGGTTGCTATGGGCAACTAAGCCAGTTTGCCTTTACACCAGCCTGGATGGCTAGTTTATGGCAGTGGAGAGGAGTAGCAGGGTCACGCATGAAGTGTGGAGTAAGTGGTTCTTATTACGGCCTCTGGGGGTGTTTGAAAAAGGACAGGTCAAGAATATTGTAGCAGTGTCCTCCATATCATGTGTCTCCCCAGTGCTCTAGTAGGTCACCTAACTCAGACTCCTCAAAGGCAGATCCACTCCTGGTGTACCCTGAACAGTTTGCGCTGTCCCGCAAGCCCACCTTAATCACACAGAGCACACCTGTTGGAGAAGGAGTATCGTATACTTACCGTTCTGAAGCCGCGTGGATCGGCCTCCTGGGAACGTGGTCACGTGGTGCTCTGCTGAAAATCCAGCTTCTGCAGATGTCTCGTCCTTTACCAGTTTTGCGGTCAGGACTTCACTTCCACTGTAGGTAGGTCCAGAACAATTCCTTTACATGGCACATGTGCAAACGCCAGAATCTCTTACCTCATCCCAGCATGCGCCAAGGAGAAGAATAGATCTGGCCCCGTCAACAGTGGAAACCTATGGCGCAACCAACAAGATTAAAGGGGTTGTCTCATCTTGGACATTGGGGGCATATTGCTAGGATATGCCCCCAATGTCTCAGAGGTGGAGTGCCGAAAATAGCCGAGCGGCACACTAGGATATTTTCGGAAGTCCTATTGAAATTAATGGGAAGCGCAGCAACTGCTACATTAACTTATATGGGGCTGATGGAAATGGCCAGGCCAGCACTTGGCTGTTTTCACCTCTCCCATAGAAATGAATGGAGGGCGGCAGTGCATGCATGGTGCGCCCTCTGGCCCTTAGCGGGCTCCGTTCACCTATCGGACATTGGGGGAATATCGCTTGGATATTTCCCACCCCCCCCCTCCCCCGGCAATGTTCAAGATGGGAATACCCTTTTAAGAACTTATAATTAGGCTACTTTCACACTCGCGTTTGGTGCGGATCCGTCATGGATCTGCACAGATGGATCCGTTCAGATAATACAACCGTCTGCATCCGTTCTGAACGGATCTGTTTGGCTCTGTTTCGTCAGACGGACCACAAAACGCTACAAGCAGTGTTTTGGTGTCCGCCTCCAAAGCAGATCGGAGGCAAACTGTTGCATTCTGAGCGGATCCTTTTCCATTCACAACGCATTAGGGCAAAACTGATCCGTTTTGGACCGCTTGTGAGAGCCCTGAACGGATCTCACAAACGGAAAGCCAAAACGCCAGTGTGAAAGTAGCCTGAGGTTTCAAATCCCAAACCCCTTTATAGCCCAGAGAACGGTAAGTATATTATAAACTTTCTCCTACAGGTGTATTGTGGGTTTGTGGAACCTACTAGGTGCCAGAAGCCCCTTTAACTTTGACATTACACTCTGTACAATCAAAGGGTGTATAAACATTTGCAACTACATAGATTTCTTACAATTATGGCCTCATGCACACGACCGTTGTGTGTTTTGTGGTCCGCAAATTGCAGATCCGCAAAACAGATGGCATCCGTGTGCGTCGCAGCCATTAATATAACTGCCATTATGTGCGGACCGCCATTAATATAACTGCCTATTCTTAAAACAACGGTCATGTGCATGAGGCCTATTAAAGGAGTTTTCATACTGAGGACCCATCCTCTGGATAGGTCATTGGTATCTGATCAGTGGGGGTCCAACACCTGGGACCCCCGCCGATCCGCCGTTTGAGACGGCCAGTGATGTCACATGACCTAGGAGCAGCTCAGTCTCATAGAAGTGAATTGGGCTGAGCGCAATACCAAGTACAGCCACTATGCTTGGTGAGCACAGATAACGCCTGCAGCGCTCACAGGAACGTCGGTGCCTTCTGAAACAGCTGATAGCTGGGGGTCCCGGGTGTCTGATCCCCCACTGATTATATACTCGTGACAATCTTGGGGAAAACCCTTTTTTGAGTGTTTTCTAGTTAGTAATTGCATAGTGAATTGCAAGCCTGATGGTTTACTACAGGAAATTTTTACTAAATTATTGGCCATTGATGAAGGAGTTGAACTTTGATAAAATACAGGAGGAACTTTGGCTCACCAACTCCATAGCCCTGCTTCTGTCCATAGAAGGTGGTCTTTGACTCAGGGACTCTCCCCTCTAGGCTGTGGTGGACCTGGAGATCCGGCCAGTCCTCACCACTGTCCCCCTGCAATGGGCAGATGTGACATCCCCATCAATAAAACTGGATAGACATGCAGGCTTTTTGCAGGCTTTTTGACTGAGTCTGCAAGTACTCAAGCTGAAGAATCTAATAGTGCTAAAATGTATATAATGACTCATGTAATATGTGACTCATAAAAGAATGCTACTGCTAGCCCCCATCCTAGCTACCCACAAAATTACCAAACGTACTGCAAAAGTAGATCAGAGAGGATGGGAAGATTGATCCAAACACCTGCAGATCTTCTAAAGAGCAGCAGAAGACCTGGAAGACATGGACATACTAACAAAAGTAGGAGTGGTGCTAGAAGACATGGACATACTGACAGAAGTAGGAGTGGTGCTAGAAGACATGGACATACTGACAGAAGTAGGAGTGGTGCTAGAAGACATGGACATACTGACAGAAGTAGGAGTGGTGCTAGAAGACATGGACATACTGACAGAAGTAGGAGTGGTGCTAGAAGACATGGACATACTGACAGAAGTAGGAGTGGTGCTAGAAGACATGGACATACTGACAGAAGTAGGAGTGGTGCTAGAAGACATGGACATACTGACAGAAGTAGGAGTGGTGCTAGAAGACATGGACATACTGACAGAAGTAGGAGTGGTGCTAGAAGACATGGACATACTGACAGAAGTAGGAGTGGTGCTAGAAGACATGGACATACTGACAGAAGTAGGAGTGGTGCTAGAAGACATGGACATACTGACAGAAGTAGGAGTGGTGCTAGAAGACATGGACATACTGACAGAAGTAGGAGTGGTGCTAGGTTCCCATGTTTATGACACAGATGTGCCAGTAGGCTCTGGTCATTTTGGAATCAATTGGAAATTTCCTTACAAAAAAGACAGTAGATGGGATTCAGTTGGTCGAGTCTGAAGATATTTCGGATGGTGCATTTCAAGAGCAGTAACAGTTTTTAAGGCCTCATGCACACGACCGTTTGTGTGTGTGTTTCGATCCGCAAAACACGGATGGCGTCCGTGTGTGTGTTCCGCAATTTGCGGAACGGCACGGACAGCCTTTAATATAACTGCCTATTCTTGTCCGCAAAGCGCGGACAAGAATAGGACAGGTTATATATTTTATTTTTTTTGCAGACCACGGAACGGAGCAATTGATGCGGACAGCACACGGAGTGCTGTCCGCATCTTTTGCGGCCCCATTGAAGTGAAACGGTCTGCATCTGAGCCGCCAAAACTGCGGCTCGGATGCAGTCCAAAACAGATCCCTCATGAAGCCATGCTAATATGGCGTTTTTTGCTTATTTTATTGAGGTACTCAAGATATTATCTCTTAGAAAACCTTCAAACAGTTTACCCATGACAGATGTTAAACTTACCAGCCTATAGTTTCCAGGCTCTGTTTTTGGACCCTTTTTGAATAATATTGGCACCACATTTGCTATGTGCCAATCCTGTGGAACACTCAGTCAATGTAGGGCCCTTAAAGGGTTTCTGTCACCCTGCAAAACTCATATTTTTTTTTTTGGATAGTTAGATTGCTCATAGTGCGATATAGCAGAATATAATGCTCTTACTTACTTTCATGCGGCCGATTCTTTATAAAACGAACTTTTATAATATGTAAATGAGGGCTCTACCAGCAAGTAGGCGTCTACTTGCTGGTAGCTGCTGCAGAAATCCGCCCCCTCGCCGTGTTGATTGACAGGGCCAGCCGTGATCTCCTCCTCCGGCCGGCCCTGTCAGTAATTCAAAAATCGTGCGCCTCGCGTCATTCGGCGCAGGCGCTCTGAGATGAGGAGGCTCGTATCCTCAGCACTCCCTCAGTGCGCCTGCGCCGATGACGTCTTCTCTTTCGGTGATGTCATCGGCGCAGGAGCACTGAGGGAGTGCTGAGGAGACGAGCCTCCTCATCTCAGAGCGCCTGCGCCGAATGACGCGAGGCGCGCGATTTTTGAATTACTGACAGGGCCGGCCGGAGGAGGAGATCACGGCTGGCCCTGTCAATGAACACGGCGAGGGGGCGGATTTCTGCAGCAGCTACCAGCAAGTAGACGCCCTACTTGCTGGTAGAGCCCTCATTTACATATTATAAAAGTTCGTTTTATAAAGAATCGGCCGCATGAAAGTAAGTAAGAGCATTATATTCTGCTATATCGCACTATGAGCAATCTAACTATCCAAAAAAAAAAAGAGTTTTGCAGGGTGACAGAAACCCTTTAAATATCAGAAATAAGGGTGTGGCTATGACATAATTTAATGCTCTTATGATCCTGGGGTGTATGCCATCTGGTTCCGGCAATTTGTCTATTTTAATCTTTTTAAGACTCTGCTGTACTTGTTCCTGGGTCAGATGGGGCACTTTTAATGGACAATTTACTCTGCATTTCATCTGACAGTCTCTGGTCTCTAACATAGTTAATGCAGCCAGCTTGGATTTGTAGAAGGTCTTCTGAAACACTTTCGCCCCTTGCTGACGAGTGTGAGCGGATTAGGTCCGGATGCATTGCGGATGCGTACAGTGAAAACTAACGATTTTGCAAGCCATTTCATTCAGTTTTGTCTGCGATCGCGTTCAGTTTTTTTAATCGCGCGGATGCAATGCGATTTTAATGTGTTTTGCACGTGATAAAAAACTGAATGTTTAAAAATAACATCTCTTAGCAACCATCAGTGAAAAACACACTTGCTTGCGGATGCAATGCGATTTTCACGCAGCCCTATTCACTTCTATGGGGCCAGCGTTGCAGCATGTTCAATCTACTGCGATTTTCACGCAACGCATAAGTGATGCGTGAAAACCAACGCTCATGTACACAGACCCATTGAAATGAATGGGTCCAGATTCCGTGCGGGTGCAATGCATTGCACCCGCGTGGAATACTCGCTCTTTCCGCTTCCCTTCCGTGTTTTTTTTTTTTTTGTTTGTTTTTTTGGATCGTATGCGAAACTATTCACTTCAATGGGTCAGCAAAAACAACGGAAGTACTCCGTGTGCATTCAGTTTCCGTTCCGCAAAAAGTAGTACATGTCCTATTATTGTCTGCAAATCACGGTCCGAGGCCCCATTCAAGTCAATGGGTCCGCAAAAATGCGTAACGCACACGGAACACATCTGTATGTCATCCGTATGTTGCGGATCCATACTTTAGAAATGCTATGCCCAGCCCATATTGCTCATGTGTTTGGTAATTAATAAGTTACTATTTCAGTTTCCGATCCGCCAAAAAATCTCATACAGATATGTTTTGTGGAATAACGGAACGGAAGTGGACTTAAATCAGAGAAAAAAAAAACCCTCAGATACGGAACAACGGATCTGTGAAAAACGGACCGCAAAACAACAACTGTCGTATGCATGAGCCCTTAGGCCCCTTTCACACGAACGAGTATTCCGCGTGGGTGCAATGCGTGATGCGAACGCATTGCGACCTCATGGAATCCGGATACATTCATTCCAATGGGTCTGTGTACATGAACGTTGGTTTTCATGCATCACTTATAGAATGTTCTCACTTATAGAATGTAGAACATTCTATAAGTGACAGAATATAGAACATGCTGCGATTTTCACGCAATGCTGGCCCCATAGAAGTGAATGGGTCTGCGTGAAAATCTCATTGCATCCACAAGCAAGTGCGAATGCGATGCGTTTTTCACTGATGGTTGCTAAGAGATGTTTGTAAACATTCAGTTTTTTTTTTATCACGTGCGTGCAAAACGCATTAAATCACTTTGCACCTACGTGTTAAAAACTGAATGCGATCGCAGCCAAAACTGAACGAAATTGCTTGCGAAATCGCACAGTTTTCACTGAATGCATCTGCAACGCATCCGGACCTAATCCGCTCACACTCGTCTGCAAGGGGCCTTAGTCTAGGTTTTCACCTAAGGCGTGTTTCCATTTTCCTGTAGGAACAGAAACTGGAAAAAAAATTAAAACTCCAGATCTGGCAACAGCTCCTCAGAGCCCATTGACTTCTGGAGAAATTACTGCTTTATGAATCTGTCGGAGGCACCTTAGGGCCCCTTTCACACGGGCGAGTATTCCGTGCAGATGTGATGCGTGAGGTGAACACATTGCACCCGCACTGAATACCGACCCATTCATTTCTATGGGGCTGTTCACATGAGCGGTGATTTTCACGCATCACTTGTGCGTTGCGTGAAAATCGCAGCATGCTCTATATTCTGCGTTTTTTCACGCAACGCAGGCCCCATAGAAGTGAATGGGGTTGCGTGAAAATCGCAAGCAAGTGCGGATGCGGTGCGATTTTCACGCACGGTTGCTAGGAGACGATCGGGATGGAGACCCGATCATTATTATTTCCCGTTATAACATGGTTATAAGGGAAAATAATAGCATTCTGAATACAGAATGCATAGTAAAATAGCGCTGGAGGGGTTAAAAAAATAATAATAATAATTTAACTCCCCTTATCCACTTGACCGCGGAGCCCGGCTTCTCCTTCTGTCTCCTTTCTTCAGGACCTGGGTAAAGGACCTGTGGTGACGTCACTCCGGTCATCACATGATCCATCGCATAATCTTTTACCATGGTGATGAATTATGTGATGACCGGAGTGACGTCACCACAGGTCCTTTACCCAGGTCCTGAAGAAAGGAGACAGAAGGAGAAGCCGGGCTCCGCGGTCAAGTGGATTAAGGTGAGTTAAATTATTATTATTATTTTTTTTAACCCCTCCAGCGCTATTTGACTATGCATTCTGTATTAAAAATGCTATTATTTTCCCTTATAACCATGTTATAAGGGAAAATAATACAATCTACAGAACACCGATCCCAAGCCCGAACTTCTGTGAAGAAGTTCGGGTTTGGGTACCAAACATGCGCGATTTTTCTCATGGGAGTGCAAAACGCATTACAATGTTTTGCACTCGCGCGGAAAAATCGCGGGTGTTCCCGTAACGCACCCGCACATTTTCCTGCAACGCCCGTGTGAAAGAGGCCTAATGGAACCTCCTCCGATGATGTGAAACTAGACTTGGGAGAGAAAATTTCACAATCTATGTTTTTGAAATAAATGTTCTCCTACTTCTGATCTCTCATCTGGATAATTATTTTGACTGAACCAATCTATCTATGGTATCAAGATACACCAAGAATCTTGTAGGACATACGCATATCTCCCATTCTAGTTGATTACAATCAGAACGGCTCTACTCAGAATTTCACTTCAGCGACACGCAGTATGCACCACTAGAGCGAATTCCTAGCTGATTGAAGAGCTGTGGGTAAATGGGTCGTTCTTTAGGTAGATCATGGGCTGTGGTCTTAGCAGCAGTATCATTTTGTGACTTCAGTGTCTTTGAAATGATCAGATTTTAAGGTGCTGGGATGCTGGAAATTAGATTGATGGTCAAGGAAAAGCATTCCAGGCGGGTGGGTGCAGCACAAGAGAAGTGCAGGATGGTGGAGAATTTTGTACACTAGCAATTACATTTCTATCCAGAAGAGACCTGATGTAGACTGACAGAGCAGAATCGATGGTGTAACCACTATACAGTATTGTACGTGTGGTTTCTGACAAAGCGCTGAAAGCCACAAATCGTAAGGCGGAAAACAACTTGGGTGTGAATGGGTAAGGCTTATTCTATGTCTTCCAGATTCCTAATACAACAGATCCATGGGTTGCACAAAGTTCTCTAACTTGAGTGTTCTTCAGCTCTCCTGAGCATTGCTGATGGCGTCAGTACGAGAGCTGGTTAACTTATTACTTTCTTTGGAAACAAAGCCAGAAACATAATTGCATTCTGATGAATGTAAAGTCCTAGTGATTCTGTTCCAAAATTAAAATGGCCAACTAATTAAAGTAACAATGCAAGTAGGTCACGTCTCCCAGTCCCTTTAAGAATGCATGCTCCATAGTCCCCTGTGTTGCCCTGTAAACACCTTAGGATTGTTGCTTCTAAGATATCACTTAAAGGGGAAAACCAGTCACACTGGTTCTCTGATATATTATAGATACAGGTGAAATCTGATTTCTGACAACCACTGATATCCAGAATGAAAGGGCACGATGGGGTGACTCTTCACATCTCTGGAAATCTGACACCACGTTCTAAGAAGAGGACCTCTGAAATTAGTGACAGAAGTCTATTATCCCTGCAGCTAAAAGGTGCAAACCTTGTATTTGAGGGAACGTTACAATTCAATAATGTATTCTATAAAGCTAGATAAATTCAGGTTGCCATGGTAATTATATATTTAGACCTGGCGCCCGCTTTTTGCTTCCTGCCTTTGCATTTGGTGGCTGGGTACTTTCAAGTACAAGGCTCAGTATGCGATCACAGGCCGCCTTAAAGAGGACCAGAGAGTCCCTTCCTCTGACATGTCTGTTTTAGAAACTAGTTGCATAAAGACTGACTGAGACTATTGATGGCCTGCCGTGACTACTGGGACCGCACGTGTGCCTTCAGTGACTGATTGGGAGGAGTGTGCATTGGTTGCTTATGAATAAGGATGTATGGACCCAGGCCCAGTGTCTCTCTGATGGCTTCTTACCTTTTGGATTTGGTTCCTAGTCTTGACCACATTTATTCAGGCTTCTTCAAAAAACCACTCCAAACATAGTAACACTTGAGACAGAATGTGTTCCCTTCCTCTGCCCTGTGAAGAGGGAGAAATATATAAACGTAGTCCTTACTGAAGTGGTCTGGCCTGATTTTATTTTTATCCTTCATCTGCACTTATTGAGAAAAAAATCTCTGGAGCGCCACCAGATTCCCGGCTCTGCTGAGACAAAAAAAAACCTCATTAATTTATTTTCTTTCTCACAAAGTGAATGTCTTCAAGGACAATGTTGTCTGCCTCCTGATAACATTTTTACCTTCACCCATGACAGCACGTAGAGAGAGAGGATCCACCCCCACAGACAGGAAACCTGCAGAATAAAAGGGCGGACACTCTCCTCCCAATTCAGTGTGGTTTCCTGTCTCTGGGAAGCCTGCGGTTTTCTCTTTTAGGTCCTTCCCTCTGGTGGTGCTCCCATGTTAATCTTGTGACACATACCTGCTGTCCTCTAATAAGTGAAGCGGCATCAGTAGTGCGCGTGTAGGGACGCGCAGAGGCACAGCAGAACCCCGGAGGCGGCGACTGTGTGCTGGAGCTTGTAGTGCCCCGGAGGCGGCTACAGGCACGGACTAACCCCCCCCAGGGGAAGAGGAGGAGCTTCTGGCAAAGAGAAGGCCAAAGGAAGCCCGAGGAGTCACGTGATTGGCGCGCTGCGTTGGCCGTGACATCATCAAGGGAGCGCCTATGAGTAGAGCGCGCTATAAGCTACAGACTGGCGTCCTAAAGCAGTTCTCTGGTGGCCAGCAGTGAAAGCATGGAGGAGGACAAACTTGCTGAGGAGTCAGCAGTCCCTCCAGCCTTGGTACCTCTGAGGGGGTGAGTGTTCTGGTCATTATATTATGCTGATACAATTGTACTAATGTATTTTGAGACTAAACCTAGGAAAGTGGTGTCTAAGAAGAAGTATAAGGAATGTGCTGTTTCCTGGCAGTACTCTCTCAAGGATGCATATTACATTCCAATCAAAAATTCCTAAGAGTCGCGGTCAGGATAAGGGGTCAGTTACGGCATTTTCAGTTTCGGGCTCTCCCGTTTGGCCTGACCATGGCCCCGAGAGTTTTTGCAAAAATAATCGCAGAGATGGCGGCTTATATAAGGGAGAGGGATTTTCTCTTCATACCATATCTGGGCGATTTTCTAATTATAGGGGAAACAGAATATGCCTGCAAAATAGCAGTAGCTGTGGTGACAGAAGTCCTGAGCAGATTAGGATGGATTTTAAACCTGGAAAAATCAAAACCACATCCCACCAGGAGACAGTCTTTTCTGGGATTGATATTAGATTTTTCCTGCCAGAGCAGTTTTTTTGCCAGAGGAAAAAGTAATTCTCATCCAGAGAAAAATCAGAGACCTGATCAGAAATCCGGTGATTTCAATAAGAAAAAGAATGTCTATCCTACGATCCCTCACATCTTGTATTCCAGCAGTATGATGGGCACAACTCCACTCAAGGGCCCTCCAGTGGGAAATCCTGTCTCGCTGGGAGAAAAACAACTCCCTAGATGCAAAAATAAGGATTCCAGTGCATACTCTCCAAAGCTTGACATGGTGGCTGGAGAGGGAAAATCTAATTCAGGGAGTTCCATGGAAACTGAAAGACCTGATTTGTCTAACTATGGACGAGTATCCAAAAAAAGTGTCCTCCAACCTGAAAGATCTAAGAATTATGACCAACAACAGGATGGTGGTCTTGTACCTAAACAGGCAGGGGGGCACAAGGTGCAGAACTCTAATGCAGGAAGCCCAGGGAATCCTCTTACGTGCAGAAAAATAATGTGCGTCAATATCGGTGGTGCATATCAAGGGTGTCGAAAACAGACAGGCGGACTTTCTCAGTCGTCACCCTCTCTCTCGGGGAGAATGAATGCTGGACCAATCCATTTTCAAGAAGATAACTGCCTTATGGGGACAGCCAGACATAGATCTGTTTGCTACCTACCAAAACAAGAAAATTCTAATCTGTTTCTCCCTAGATCCAACAGGATTCCCTTGTGGGATAGATGCCCTGTTACAGAAATAGAATTTTCCCCTGGCCTACGCTTTTCCTCCTCTTCCCTTGATTCCTCTTGTGTTACGGAAAATCAAAGAAGAGGGGGCGAGGGTTATCCTCATTACTCCATTTTGGCCAAGAAGATCTTGGTTCACATGGCTCCGGATCATGTCAATCTCTGATCCATGGGTCCTTCCAGAGATCCGGGGTCTGTTGAGCCAAAGTCTAGTGTTTCATCCAGACATAAAAAAAATCACTGCCTGGAACTTGAAAGGTACCTGTTATAGAGGAAAGGATTCTCCGATGCCTTGATCTCAATGCTTCTTAAAAGTAGGAAAAAAGTAACTGTAGCCATCTATGCTAGAGTGTGGCAGAAATTGTTTGATTTTGGACATATCCAGATCAATAATATTCCATCTTCTGCTCCCATCCATCTAATACTGGAGTTCCTTCAGAAGGGACTAGCGGGTAATACCTTAAAAGTGCGTGTCTCAGCTCTTTCGGCCCTGTTTAATCAAGACATTGCAGGATGCCCGTGGGTATCTAGGTTCTTTAGAGTGATAGACAGATCTCAGTTCAGTTAGACCTCCTCCTTGGGATCTAAATGTAGCTTTAAAGGCCCTTACTCTTCCTCCATTTGAACCTATAGAGACCAGCTCTAGTAAATGTATCACCTTGAAATTATGTCTTCTGATAGCTTTAACATGTGCTCGTAGAATTAATGAGATTCAGGCCATTTCCATCAATCCTCCATATACAACAATTTTAGAGGACAAGGTTTTAATACGTCCAGATCCGGCTTTTCTTCCAAAAGTAGTGTCCAAATTTCATAGGTCACAGGAAATTATTCTTCCTACCCTGTTTAGAAATCCTGGGTCAGAAGAGAGATCCCTTCACTGCCTTGATTTCAGAAGGGCTTTGATTAACTATCTATCTCGCACTAAGGATTGGCGCAAATCTTTACTCTTTATTCTCTTTCAAGGAGTGAATAAGGGTAAGGCGACCTCTAAAAGTTCTATTGCTAGATGGATTGTTTTAGCTCTTTTCTTGTCTTATCTGTCTTCTGGGTTATTTCCTCCTTTGGGTCTTAAGGCACACGATCTACCAGGGCAGTGGCTACCTCCTGGGCAGAAAGATCCTCCGTTCCCATTGAGGATATTTGCAGAGCAGCCACCTGGTCTTCTCCAGCAACCTTTTTCAAACACTATCATCTTGATTTGAACTCTCTCCTTCAGGATCTTCCTTTGGGGAAAAGGTGCTTCTTTCTACTCTCCCACACTGAAAATTCCTCTGGTAATTCTCTCGTGGTGCTGTCATGGGTAAAGGGAAAAATGATTATTACTTACCAGTAATTTGATTTTCCAGAGCCCATGACAGCACCCTTATATTCCCTCCCTGCTGGGTTTGTTCTGGTTGTCTTATACTCACACGGGTATAGCAACAAAAAAATAAAAGAACCTAACTAAACGGAAATTATTTTGACTATCTAACATTATGTTGGCGGCCTTCCTCCAATGCTTGGATATCACACTGAATTGGGAGGAGAGTGTCTGCCCTTTTTATTCTGCAGGTTTCCTGTCTGTGGGGGCAGATCCTCTCTCTTGTGGTGTTGTCATGGGCTCTGGAAAATCGAATTACCGGTAAGTTAATCATCATTATCTCTCAAAAGCGACTTGGGAATATTCCTTGCGGCTCAACCTTTTAGCCTTTTTTAGGATACATAATTAAAGGGGTTATAAAATTAGAAAACCATGGCTGCATTTTTCCAGTCTTGGTTGTGTGTTTGTAATATTGCAGTAATTTAATTCAGGTGAATGGGGATGAGCTACCCATGGACAAGAGTGGCACTTTTTCTGGAACAAAATGTGTGTGTGTGTGGATATAGATAGTACGTTACACCTAAGCATTTGGCCCTCGTCTATCCCACTGTATCTCCTATATGTTGGCGTAGCTGTCCCTTTGAGATTGTCCTTTTATATCCTCATTCTTTTTATTTTTGTAATGTGTAGGGGCAGTGATACTGACCATTTTTGTAATATACTTTAATTACTGAAATTGTACATTTCTATTAGAAAATAGCTCTAAAGTGGCCCATTTTAAGCCTTAGCAACACTCCATGTCTTTTGTTTACTTAACAGTCAGTGCTAGAAAGTCTCCACAGTTATGTAAACAGGAGACATGGGCCACTTTAGAGCTATTTTTGTAATAGAAATGTATGATTTCAGTAATTAAAGTATATTACAAAAATGGCCAGCATCACTGCCCCTATACATTACACACCTAAAAATAGAATGGCTGTTACACTTTAAATGAACTGGTAATTTACGTAAATAAAAAGTTGCCAGTTCAAGAAGATTATTGCCTCAATTCCAGGATCCTCTACAACTTTCTCTGTTAGGTTAGATCGGGTGGATTCATTCACAATGTTATGTCCACGGGATATGAGAATTTAGATTTCTCTGCCTCTGTTCTACAGTTTGTTTTTTTTTGTTTTTTTTTTGGTTGCTGTTTTTGGCTTTAAATAACTTATCTTAAAATCAGCTTTGTGATTAAATATTTGTCATCTTATATTGCTGTATCTTTTATGATGCTGAATAAAAAGTTTCTGAAAGAATACTAGTAGTATGAGGTTTCTTAGAGGGGGGGAAAAAAAAAAAGCTGAAGCAAATATCTGCGTACAACTCCTGAAATTGTTTTACACTGTGTTCTTACACATCCATATCGGTGGACCATGTCTATTGAAAGGCACCGATCACCATGAATGTGTAGTGCAATGGGCAGGTAGTATGTTATAGAGCAGGAGGAGCGGAGCAGATTGAGGTGTGTGTGTGTGTGTGTGTGTATATATAATATACATACAGACACACAGCTGTCATACTGATGGCACCACCCACTGGACTCCTAAGCGTAGCAATAGCTTTTAAATGAAAAAATTAAACAAAACTATATATCAATCTGCTCAGCTCGTCCTGCTCTATAACACGCTGCCTGCAGATCGCACTGCATTTCATGGTGACTGTTTCTTTTACTTCAGTGTATGTACATTGACGGTCAGGATTTTGCATGTCTGCAGTTTGATTTGCTATGATTTCTTCCTTTTTTCTCTCGGCTGCTTCAGATTTTATTAAAAAAAAAAAATTTATATATATATATATATATATATATATATATATATATATATATATATATTAATATAATATAATTTTTATTTTATTTTTCCCCTAATAGCCTTTCTATCCCCTAATTTCCAGTATATTATGGACGCAAGGTGTGGCACTCTGCTCCTTATACCAGGCCTGCTCCACCTTGTGATGCCTGTGTATTTGTAGCTGAGGAGGAAGAAGTGGAATTCTGTAGTCATCTGGAAAGCATTTGACTCTCATGTGCGAGCAACGTGGAAAGCCTGAGGGTTGGGGGATATAACTGGTTTATATGAAAAATACTGATTTTGGATTTTCTCCTTCTCCAGTAGTGACCCTGACAGCAGACAACTTGCTTACTAGTCCAGCACTGCAGCAATAATATTTCACCCCGTAGTGATGCCTTTAGCTGAAGAAAACCCTCTCTCAAGAGACCCTCCGCTGATCCTTCCGGTGGTTGTCATAGGTAGGTGAATTTCTTTATCGACTCTATGTACTAAAGTTGTTACCTCCAACCTGTGGCTCTCCAGTGGAAACTACCACACTTAGCGTGGCCTGAAAGTCACAGGTACCTGGGGTCCCCTTAAACGTTGTTGACTCTATGGCGCTTGGCTCCACTACAAGTAAACATTGGAAATACTTTATGCCTGTGGTTTTTCCTCCAGGAGCAGGGACTTTAATCTGATTTACAGAATAGCTCATCAGTCTAAGGCCGGCTTCAGACCTCTGTAATGAACCTGAATACTAACAGCCCTGATACTGTTGGAAGTCTGGGACCCTTGTGGTTCTCTTGTAGTAAAGGAGTGGAAGAGTGGTCTTTAGTATGGCTTGTGTGCCTGTATTATGGACGTCACAAGCTCTTTTTATATCATTATTACAC
Source organism: Bufo bufo (assembly GCF_905171765.1). NCBI lineage: Eukaryota > Metazoa > Chordata > Amphibia > Anura > Bufonidae > Bufo > Bufo bufo. The sequence continues at coordinate 86,051,256 of NC_053393.1, read as the reverse complement.
ATGCAGAGGAGCAGATATCTGAGTGAAGCCCTAGAGGTACAGACCTCAGAGCCCTATAGATCCCTTGCTGGAGGAGAGGAACCTCTTCTGACATGCTGAATTATTTTTACAGGAGTTATCCCATCTTGAAATTTTATGGCATATCCATAGGTTACACCATATATGTCCAAATAGGTACAGATCCCGCCTCTGGGACCTGTTTCTCAAGATTGAGACCCCCCACATACATGGGGGGGAGAAAATCTGATGTGGATTCCACAGAAAAATCTGAGGCTGACCCTCTCATTTCTGTTTGTCAGGCCGTGGATCTGACCACATATTGGCAGCGTTCAGTAAGCCTGATCCACACGTGGCTCCCAATTTGTGGTTTCCATGTGCTCCAAGAAGAGGATTTCAAATCTGCATAGAAGAAAAATGTATGGGCGTATGAAGAGAGAAACATATAGTTATAAGAAACAATGGGCCATGAATGTGGTGTGGTTTCTACGTGGATATTGGCTGAGAATATGCAGAGTGATCCACGGGCAGTGTAGGCCCTGTGAACGTACCCGTAGGGGAGGTTCACACAGAGTTTCTTGGAGGCAGATTTTCCAGCCAAAGCCAGAAGTGGATCCAGTAGGAAGAAGTAGAAGTCCTACCTTTTCAAATCCTTTTTTTTTTTTATCGGCTGTGTGAATTAGTCCTTAGCCTTGAACTCTTAGATTTGCTTGTGTAAATCCTCTAGTATAAAAATGTTAATTCATGAACTGCAAACATGATGCTGATGCTTCATCCGTGTGATCAGTTGTCGCTTTTGAGTTGTGCCTCTGGCATCTGCTTTACACACTTAGTGCCATTTTTTATTATCTGCCTAAGCTAGGCATAACCATCCGTTGGCCATTTGGACATGCCTTATCACTACATTGTGCCCCCCACTAGTCACGGCAGGGTCTGCTTGGAACTTGTCAGCAGCTGCAGTTAAGCTGGAACAGATGGTGCAATGTAAACTGGAAAATCTATATGGCCGGTAATAGTGTAACATACACATTTTCCATTCCAGGCAATGGACCATCTGGAATCTGCTTGTCATACATGTTGTCTGGATACAGACCTTATCTGTCCCCTGAAGCTCTACATCCGAATCCCATTCTCCACAGCAAGTTAGAAGAAGCAAGGCACCTTTCTATTCCTGAGCAGGTAAATCCACTTATAACCATTATCAGACGTCTACATCTTTTAGACTCGAAGAACCTTTTTACAGGAGGGGGTTACTTCTATAGGGTACTGTGGTTACTTGGTATTAGATATATTCCAAAGAAACCTGCCACACTACAGGCATTTTTTTATTTTTAAGCTAGCCATGCACCTCCATTAGCTGTTGGCCATTCGCTCTCCCCCATAGAAATGCATGAATGTGCCCTCAATGGGGAGAGACCCCTCTGGCAGCGGCTTATTTGCTGTGAGAACAAAAGCATCTGGCACGTAAAAGTCAACATAGCCAATCCTTTTCTCCCCCAACATCATCATCTCTCAGGTTTTTTTTGGGACACTGGAATACACATCAGATAGTCAGCCAGTCCTGCTGAATTTGGTGGTTCCAGCTAACTTTAACACCTTAACCGTTTTGCTTTGGCTTGGGAGAAAAAAGGACTTGTGCCTCATTCACACATCAGTGATTCTGAGCCAAAATCAGGCGTAAAGCCTACACACAGATCAGGTATAAGGGAAAGATTTGCTCCTGTTCTGTGTTTAGAGCCGCACCTGGTTTTGGCTCAAAATCAGTGACTGAACACTGATGTGTGAATGAGGCTTTAATAGTTCAGCCCGAGCAGTGCTTAGGAGAGGTTAAGCCAGCCCTCCCCTGCTGCCTATCTCTGGATCAGCAGCAGTTAGAAATATGGGCCTGGTTTTGTTTGAAAGCTGACAGCATTATCCCCTCTACTTTTGGAGATATAGCTGTTAGAAATCAGGTCAGGAGTGATAGCAGCTGAAACTAAAAGCAGGCTTCAGCTGCTTTCTCCTCCGACTCTATTTAGAACTGCTGTATCTCCCAATGTAGTGGAGACAACACTGCGATTCTGGCGCTTTATACTTTAGATTGTCAGCTATCAAACCCAAAATATAAAGAGTTAACAGTCTTCCCTTTCAACTGGCTGTGATCTCAGTCAGATTGAAGGGGAGGGGGCAGTGGGGGAGCAGACAGCCTGTAGTATAGGAAAGAAAATATATATATATATATGTAATATATCTAAATTTGACAACATCATAAATTTATTCGGGGGGGGGGGGGGGGGGGATGTTATTAAAGCTAAAATTAGTTGTCATCTAAGGGGTTAAAAATGCTCTTGAGTCCCCCTTTGAGTTGTGCAGTAAAATATTTACTCCAGACATCAATTCTAAATCTACAATAACGTTTTCAGGAGGGTTTTTCCAAATTTAAAGGGAACCTGTCATCAGCTTTATGCTGACCTCACTGAGGGCAGCATCAAATGGTGACAGAAATGCTGATCCCAGTGGTGTCACTCATGAGCTAATAGTAAGTGGTTGCTGAGAACCAGCATCATAATCATTGCAGCCCAGGCCTGGAAAAGAGTCAAATCTACCTGATAGGAGTCATGAACAGAGGGGTAACATGCATGCTTAACCGCTGCTTCATGAACTCTTGAAAGTCTAGCACCTCATTCAGCAATCGGACCCCCACTGCTCAGGACATCTTATGGTAGGACGCCTTTCGTAACTTGAAATAATGCTACGTGTACCTGGAGTCTTCAGTCCATCTGTGTCTGCTGCCTCTTACTTTGGTGTGCTATTACATTGCAGGATTTGGAATACTTGTCGGAAGGATTGGAGGGTCGCTCATCTAACCCTGTCGCTGTATTGTTTGACACGCTCCTACATCCGAATGCTGATTTTGGGTATGACTACCCATCTGTTCTGCAGTGGAAGTTGGAGCAAGAACACTATATTCCTCATATAGTACTAGGGAAGGGGCCCCCAGGTGGAGCCTGGCATGTGAGTAAAAGTTTTCGTTTTTTTTTATGTATTGTACATGGAGAAGATTGGATTGGAGCTTACTAACGTAAGATCACTGAGAAAAATAAATGTCCCATAACTTGTAATACATCTATAAAACAGCCCAGAAGCTTCCAAATTGACACTAGTCGTGATAATTGTCACCTCAAACTCCATAAGCCATACAATGAAAACCATATAGCATGACCAGCCACCAGATGGTTTACTGAGTCACATGAGGTCATTAGAAGTGGTGTCAGGGTCATGGATGCTGAACTATAACCTGTCCCTGTACACAACACCCTACAGTGACTTTTAGAGTGCCTGCCCTGACGAGGACCACCCTGTGTGCCTTGCCCTGATAGATCCATGTCCCGTATACTGTCCCACACACGTTTTAAGTGGCAGGTAGACCAGAAGGTATGTGCTTGTTGGAACAAAAGGTACATGAAGTCTGTTGCCAGTCGGGTGTCCAGCCATGGCCACATGCACCCTGAGACCTTTGTTTTTCTGAGTCATTTTGATACTGATACTCAATTCTGTTTGTGTTATTCTTGGGTATAAGAGTACAGTTGTCCCTTAGGTTACAACAGCTGTCTATCCTTGGCCATCATAACTTGAAACCACATTCAACATACAATCCCAAAGACACTACTGGTCTTCGCCACCTGTGATTAGCTGAAAGGTCCAGTCAATCGGCTGCGGCATTTTACTGGTAAAGCAGCTGTATTACAGTACAGTTCGGTACTACATGTCCTATACTACGCCTTACCTGTGGCGGGAAGACCAGCTCTATTTGGACACTAGGTGAGGTCGGCTGCATGTTATCTTCTGGTAGACTGTATTTACTGTACAGGACCCCGAAGAAGCTCCTGACTTCGCCATCATGTTTCCGGCAGCTGTTTTTGAGTTTCTGTAAGGAGTCAATACTGGATTTACTTAGTTTGAGATGACATTTTGGGTCTTCAGAACCGGTTACTAGTTTTCCATGAGTTATGGCCTCAAGTTACAATGGTTTCAGGACAACCATTGTAATTGTAACTTGAGGGACCCGGTTGTGTAATAATTCTAGAAAAGACTGGATACTGTTAAAAATTCTCAACCTGATACATGTCTTTTTATGTACTAGGATCTGAGCTAACCGCATACAGTTATACACTGACCTCCATAATGGGACAGTAGGCAATAAGCTCCACCTAGTGGTGACTGCAGGAGGCCAGCATGTCCTCTTTATAAGGGACTTTAAAGCCGATGGCATGTGTTTAGGGGATTTGACTTCTGCTCCCCTGCCCATCAGCTGCTTGAAGGGGGCTGCAGCAGTTCCACGAGCGCTGCACCCCCTTCATTGTTTGCTAGGCACAGATCCATACTTTTTAGTAGTGGCTGTGTCTAGTATTACAGCGTGGCCCCATTTATTTAATGGGGATGAAGCTGTAATGCACTGCAATAAGTGGCAAAAGTATGGTGCTGTGCCTAGTAAACGATGACTGGTTTACGACTCTCAAAGCTATACAAAGCCTGTTAAAGGGAACTTGTCACTGGGATTTTGTGTATAGAGCTGAGGACATGGGTTGCTAGATGGCCGCTAGCACATCCGCAATATCCAGTCCCCATATTTCTGTGTGCTTTTATTGTGTAAAAAAAAAACAAAAAACAACGATTTGATACATATGCAAATTAACCTGAGATGAGTCCTGTCCCTGAGATGAGTAAGGGACAGGACTCATCTCAGGTTAATTTGCATATATATCAAATAATTATTTATTATTATTATATATATATATTTTTTTTTTTTTTTTTTTACACAATAAAAGCACACAGAGCTATGGGGACTGGGTATTGCGGATGTGTTAGCGGCCATCTAGCAACCCATGTCCCCAGTTCTATACACAAAATCCCAGTGACGGGTTCCCTTTAATTTCACTGGTGCAGAGTTCAGATGCTATAATTTATATAGTTTTATTCAAAAGTCATCTGTAGTGATATCTACTGTCTGGTGGATAACTATACGAAAATGTCCAGAAAGAACAGGTACACTGTAAGACAGAAGTCATTGGTCAGGACTGACACCTGCAGTACGCCCCAGTTATCCCCTCTATTTCTATATTATTCATGTGTACGTCACTCTTTTAGGATATGGAAGGCTCCATTCTGACTCTCAGCCTTGGGGACTGGATGGAGTTACCTGGGCTAAAGTTTAAAGACTGGGCCATGGGTAAGAGAAGGTGAGTGCCTGCTCTATGCCAAATCCCTTCGAGTTATATATATATATAAGCTTATACTAGACTTGCAGATCATCCAGGCGATTGTGGGGAGGGAATGGTTCCTTCCCGGCAATCGCTTGCTTGTCAGTGGAGGAGACCGCTGCTATTACATGCAGCGATCGATCTCCTCCACTGTATGGGGGCGAGCTATCGCTAATGCCATTGCTCGTCCCCATACAAAATTATTATTTGCTGGCAGTAGATCGTGATCAGACAGCACGATCTGCTGCCGGCAAACGATTGCTCATTCATCGGGGTAATCGGCAGTATTACACTGCCAGATTATCGCAAACGCTTGTTAGTGATCTGCATGATTATCCACGTGTCTAATAAGCTTTGGTTTTATCTACCTAGCTGATTTTATTTTCATTTTTTTCTTTGGTAGATTTTTATTTTTTTTTCTCTCAAATGCGTTGTGGTCACATTACTTTAACCCTTTGAACACTGCACTGACCCAGATTTACTAATGTGTCTACAACACAAATATGTCAAAAAAATTGGTACAAATTGATGTAATTTTGGCTCAAATAGGGTTTTGATTTTTGACTGAGGGTGGGGCTTAAGATTAGCGCTGAAACCATTACTCGATTTTTGAATCTAGTAATTAGACACAAAAAAAATCCTTGATGCAAATTTTTTTGCAGCGAGGATTCGTTTGTGTCATGTGACCACGGAGCGGGAGTGAAGCGATTGCTATTACTCACCGCTCCGTGGTTACCCGCCGGCCCGCACTGCACTGTATATTGACACATCGTCGGGTCATAGTGCACATAAGGACGACGCACGCAGAGAAGATGATGAGGAGCTGTGCCCCTACAGGAAAGGTAAGTACTGGCGCTGGGGACATGGCTAGGAGGGAAGATGGTGGCACTGGGGGGACTGCTGATGAGTTTTTATAAAGAAAAACATTCTTTTAATTATTTTTTTTGTTCGAGTACTCGATTAATCGTTGAACTAATCAATAGAATACTTGATTACAAAAATAGTCAATAGCTGCAGCCCTACTTAAGATCCACCCTTTTTTTTTTTTACCAAAATTGAGCCACAACTTTTGTCTCAAATTAAGTAACCCAACAGTTGGTATAGAGTCAGACAAAACTGTCTAGCCATTTTCAGGATTTATCATCCAGCCTGAGCCACTGTGATACAGGTCTGGACAACCTGTCTAAATTTACACCATCTATTCTAAAGGATTAGCATGTCTGGGCCAGTGTAAGTATTTTTTCTTTTTAATTGTGGAACTCCTAATAGTGATTCTTGGAAAGCTTGGTCCGACCACAATTGCTTTCAAATGTTTTACTGTTATTACTCCTTAGGGCCTCCTCTGTATAATGGATACATTAATGAGATTTTCTTACTGTGAAATATCATTTATTACATAGATCATAAAAAATAAAGCATATTTGCCATTTACATGCTGTTTAAAAAAATTAAAAAAAAGTCCAGTGAAGATCTGACATTTAATCATTATGGTGTCCAAAGGGTATAGCTGTGTGCACATCCATCTTCTGAACGGAGTGCTACTGGTTATGCATGCAGTCGCTCTCCTCACAGGTAGGTCTCTGCATAGTAATCCTCTATGCACTGCAGAACAGTCAATAGCTAGGAGCAGAGCCTCAGCAATGGCATGTTAGCTTCCAGAAGGGGAAGGATACGGATTCTGTCCTGACCCAGCCCTAGCAGCACAAATCAACAGCAATTCATAAGGAAAATGTGATAATTTTTTTTTTTTTCCCATTTCGTCCACCATGACGGCTCTACTATGAGATTGACCCATTGACCTCTGTAGGGGCAGGAACACAGAGTTTAAAAGGCCACCACCCACTCTCACCCTCAGTGTTTCCTGTCTCTACGGGAGCACCTCACAGAGAGTCCTCCTGATGGAGGTGAAGACTTTTTTATTATTTTAAAATACCTTTGGGATCTGTGTCCCTTACCTCTGCCCTCTTGCGGTTGAGTCCAAAGCTGGGCAGAGAATATCAATGGAGCTGATCTCGTTCCTGTCAGCAGGGGCCTGTATCTCTCCTCACAGCGTCGGTCCCCCTTCTCTACATTGAGGAAGCTGACCACTTGCCGCAGAGACACGCTGCACGCCGACTCCTGGTTGAATAGCCTCAGCGCTGTACTCTGCTACGGAACGGCAGGAGGCTGAAGGGGCGGAGCTTCGACCGCGCACCGTGATTACCTCAGACGCCGCTCTGGATATTTAGAAGCGGCAGTTTTGAATATGCAGTGGAACACAACCTGGTCTTCCTCTTAGTGCTCCAAGCTACAGATGTCTGTCCCTGACGCCCCTGCAGTCCAGATGGAATCTTCTGAAGCCCCCTCGGCTACTCCAACTGTGAGTTCCCCTGTGGGAGAAAGAAATTATCATATCGACCTGCTATACTTATGTCTACTGATACCTGGTTACTCCTCTCTTATAGGGAGTAAAAGAGCCCAGAACAAAAAACTAAAATCCATAGGTGTGTGACTTGTAGCAAGAGACTTCCAGAAAATCACAAAAAGAAACTCTGCCAAGTTTGCATTAATGATCTTGTAAAAGAGGAGCAACCATCCATACTGATGGAGGTCAAATCCTTGATTTATAGCAAAATAAAGTCCTCCCTGGCCTCTCTCAGATCTGTCCCTTCTACACCACCGGCAAAAAAGCTGGGGTGTCTGTTCCATCCTTCTCTGATTCAGAGGACATGGATGAGGAGGCCTCCACCTCTAGACATAACGTTGACATTGACGCTCTATCTGAGGGAGAAATTGTGGAGGATAGTAAGAAGTACTTCTCATCTGAGGACATGGAGGAATTATTGGGCGCTATTAGAGCAACCATGGGTATTGGGGAGGTGAAGAAAACACCATCTGTCCTGGATGAGATGTTTGGGGGACTTGGAGCCAAAAAACTAAGTATTTCTGTGAACGAAAACATAAGATATGATTCTGGATGAATGGATGGATCCTGAGAGAAGACTGGGGGTATCCAGGGAATTCAGGAATAGGCTATTGTTCGATCCAGCTGATGTTAAACAATTTAATGAGACCCCAAAAATTGACGTCCAGGTGGCTAAGAAGTCAAAAAGACCTCCCTCCCATTTGAGGACTCGTCACAATTGCAGGACCCTATGGAGAGGAAGGCCGACTCACTTCTAAAAAAATCCTGGGAGGCGTCCATGTTTGGTATAAAAACAAACATAGCTGCAACGTCTGTAGCTAGGTCCATGTGTTTCTGGCTCAATGAGTTGGAAAACCATATTAAAAATAAAACCCCAAGAGAGGAAATATTAAATTCTATCCCACTCCTTAGATCAGCCACCGCATTCTTGGCGGATGCCTCAGCTGAGTCTGTGAGGTTCGCCGCCAAGGATGCTGCTCTCTCCAATTCAGCTAGAAGGGCATTGTAACGGATCTCCTAGCACCCCGACCGGGTACCTCCGTTGAATGGATACTCCTAGTGCTTTCCGAGGACTCCAAGCACTCCACTTGACACCGTACGCACTGCAGACCCCACGAACCGCCGAAGCTTGGTTGAGGTCTCACCGTCTCCTACCCACCCTGGACCTACGACAAGGCTCCAGGCTCCAGTGGGTGAACCTCTCCTAAAACCAGAGAGCAGGAACAGCTCTTAAAAGAGCTAGTAGTTATAGCCAGGGGAGTATAGCAAATCTCCCAGCGTATAGCAATCCCCAGCGTCGATCAGTTACCCAAACATCAGCCTCAACATGATAAAGGGTAAAACAGGAACTCTTTATTGAGGGCTACCCACCCGTATTTATGCAGGTCCCCATCTGGTGGACACGCCCCTAGGGGACCAGAATGAAGACTGTGACACAGGACAGATATGCAGCAATTCAAGATACAGACACAAGACATCCCCACAATGCCTCATGGTTTCCTCCTCTCTGCCCTGGAGACACCCGAGGAGCAATTCAATTATCTCTCAGGACAAAGGGAAATCACCAATACACATGTGGGAACAGGACAGGAATCACCATTTAAACATACAATGTCACAACCCTTTTCAATACACAGACATTTAACATCCCAAAATGGCACGAATTAGACCAGGAGTTCAAGTTAGTTCAAGTCCGTTATGAACAAATAAGGCCTGGCTGATGAGAGGGCCCATAATCCTGGGGCAAGAGGCTGGTAGCGAGGCCCCTCCGAAACCCAGTGGCGAGGTTGATTTCGCCACAGGCATTGTGGATGAAAGCATGGGGAGGAGATAGAACCTCAAAAGCCAAGCAATGTTCTATAGCTTTTTTTGGGGAATGTTTGTTTTTGGACCTGTGCTAGACTCCATCCTTGAGAAAGCAGCAGACAAAAAGAAAGGTTTTCCGGAGGAAAGTAAAAAGAAGCCCTTTCGTTCCTTTAATTCCCAGACTAGATCCTATAGGGGCAAAGGGAAGTTGGGCAGGTGGAATTACCAGAAAGGGAGGAAAGGCAGAGGATTCCTTCTCAACCCCCAGAATAAGCAATCAGATAAATAATGATGCCAGAGTAGGGGGGAGACTGAGGAATTTTCTGTCCTGTTGGGAAACTGTCACCAAACATCCGTGGGCCTTAGACATCTTATGGAATGGCTACCGGATAGAATTTTCATCAGTCCCTCCAAAAAAGTTCAGAATAACATCTCACAGCCAACAACTTATAGATTCAGGAGTGGTGGCAGGAGTCCCCAGCGCGGAAAGAGGAAGAGGTTACTATTCCAATTTATTCCTGGTTCAGAAACCAGACGGTTCCTTCTGCACTATTATAAATCTAAAGGGACTAAACAAAGCTATCACATACAGAAAATTCAAGATGGAATCCATAACATCCATCATTCCCTTGATCAAAGCCGGATATTTCATGACGTCCATAGACTTAAAGGACGCTTACTATTACGTCCCCATAAACAAAACATTTCAGAAATACCTTAGATTTGCCCTAGTAGACAACTTGGGAAAAGTAAAACGCTTCCAGTTCACCGCGTTACCCTTTTGGAATTTCCTCTGCTTCAAGGGTATTCACGAAGCTCGTAGTGGAAGTGATATCCCCCCTCAGAGCAGAAGGAATAAAAGTATTTACATACCTAAACTATTTCCTAGTTCTAGGGTCCTCTGAACTGGAGACAACCAGCCTTACCAACGACCTAATACGCAGGTTCTCAGACCTAGCCTGGATAATAAACCTAAAGAAATGAAATTTTTGGGAGTGATCCTGGATTCAGTTTCCCAGATTACATCCCTCCCTCAGGAGAAAATAAAATCCTTTATAGACAATACAAGAAAGTTCCAATGTCAGTCTCAGTGCTCCATCCACAGTGCCATGAGCCTCTTGGGAATGATGACCTCCTGTATAACGGCAGTATCTTGGTCCCAAGCTCATACCAGGATAGTCCAGTTGTGGATCCTGAAGAATTGGGACAAGAGGCAGTGCTCTCTAGAAAAAAGAATCTCCATCCCAAACCGCGTAAGTTCAGATTTAAACTGGTAGACGGAGAACAAAAACTTGCTAAGAGGTGTACCCTGGATAAAGAATCCAGAAATACAAATGTATATGGATGCAAGTGGCACAGGATGGGGAGCAAAAGTAGGCTCACTAAACTACCAGGACACTTGGTTGGACATCATAAAAATAAAGTCATCAAACCACAGAGAACTGAGGGCTATCTGGGAGGTTCTGAAGGCGTCACAGGACAAAGTATCCGGAAGACACCTGAAAATTCTTTCAGACAATGTAACAGCAGTCGCATATTTAAAGCATCGGGGGGGGGCACAAGATCCCCAAGCTTAAAAAATCTGTCAGGGAAAAAATATTCTTCTGGGCAGAAAGAAATGTTCCCTCCATCACAGCTATCCATTTAAAGGGTACAGAAAATATACAGGCGGACTTCCTCAGCAGGAAGACCATAGATCCAGGAGAATGGGCCCTAAACTCAGAGGTATTCTTCCATCAGATCACCAGGAGATGGGGGACCTCCCAGATAGACCTGTTTGCGTCAGGAAAAAACACAGAAGTCCATCCTTTCTGCTCCCTAAATCCCAGGGACAACCCTTGGGCAGTGGATGCATTCTCAATCAGGTGGGCTTGGGGTCTAGCCTATGCCTTTCCCCCTTGGATGCTAATACCCTGAGTACTGCAAAAAATAAGATCGGACCCAGTAACAGTAATTCTGGTTGTTCCATACTGGACAAAAAGAAATTGGTTCCCAGTACTGAGGGCACTAGCTCTGGAAGAACCCTGGAGAATTCCCCCACAGGGGAACCTCCTTTCTCAGGGTCCAATCTTTCATCAGAATCCAGGACTATTCAAGTTATCAGCCTGGATCCTGAGCGCAAGGTCCTAAAAAGCAGAGGGCTGTCTGAAAAGTTTATAAATACCCTCAAATCCAGCAGAAAAGAAGTCACCTCTGCGATCTATCTTAAAATCTGGAAGAAGTATTGTAGCTGGCTAGGCCAGAACCCTCCTGTAGATTCTACCCCAAACAATGAGAAAATACTTGATTTTCTTCAAAAGGGATTAGATTTGGGCCTGAGACCAAGTACAGTTAAGGTGCAGGTCTCAGCCTTGGGGGCTTGCTATGATACAGACTTAGCCAGTCATAGGTGAATAAGGAGGTTTATAAGAGCTGCCTCAAGGTTAAGACCATCCTTAACCTCTAAGACGTCTCAATGGGACTTTAACTTGGTCCTGAGAGGACTTACAAAATCAAATTTTTCTCCTATTCAGGATATTTCACTTAAACACCTGTCCTTAAAAGCGGCCTTCCTAGTAGCCATAACTTCAGCCAGACGATTGGGCGAGATCCAGGCGCTGTCCTGCCGGGAACCATACCTCACTATCTTTCCAGACAGAATAGTATTACGTTTGGATCCTGGTTTCTTGCCGAAGGTCGTAACGGACTTTCACAGAGATCAGGAAATTGTCCTTCCACCTTTTCCCAGGGATGGTCCATCACACGATCAGTTTCAGCTCCTGGATGTTCGGGATACTATAATACAGTATCTAGCTGCAACAAAGGAATTTGGAAAGGATGATAATCTTCTTCTTCAATACGCAGGTCCAAACAAGGGAAAAAAGGCATCCAAAGCCTCCATTGGACGATGGATTAAATCTACCATTGCCTGTTGCTATCAAAAGTCAGGTCTAAACAGCCCCACAAATATAAAAGCTCACTCTACAAGAGCTATGGCTTCTTCGTGAGCAGAAAAAGGGGGTGTCTCCTTAGACAAAATTTGTAGAGCAGCCACCTGGTCAAGTATAAATACCTTTATCAAACATTACCGCATTAATGTTTCGGCTTCTGCTGACTTGGTCTTCGGTCAGAAGGTTCTGCAAGCAGTTGCCCACCCTGTTTAGTAATCTGGTAGCTCTCATAGTAGAGCCGTCATGGTGGACGAAATGGAAAAACCGTAATTAGACTTACTGGAAATTCTGTTTCCTTGAGTCCACCATGACGACCCAGATACCCCCCCCCCCCCCCCCCCCGAGGATCAAGGAGGGGTTGAGTATGAATTAATACTAAAAATAAATTAAAATAAAAAATTATATATATTTTGCCTAAATTAAGGCTGCACCCAGTGAGTGGGTGGTGGCCTTTTAAACGCTGACCCCTTGACCTCTGTAGGGGTAGGAACACAATCTCATAGTAGAGCCGTCATGTTGGACTCAAGGAAACAGAATTACCGGTAAGTCTAATTACGTTTTTTTTTTTTTTTTTTTTTTTTAATGCTTGTAACACTAATAATTACTTAATGGTATTTCTAGAATTTGGGTATAACTTATGGGTTAACCCCTTGTATCACCAATGATATTCAATTCCCACAATAAGGGTCCATTCACATGTCCGTAGTTCTGGGTCCTCATCCATTCTGCAATTTTGTGGAACGAGTATGCTAATTAATTTCAATAGGGCTGAAAAAGATGTGGAAAGCTCACCGTCCGCATCCGTAGTTCCCTTTCGTGGCCCCGCAAAAGAGAGAGGGCATGTCCTATTCTTGTCCGCAATTGCAGACAAGAATAGGCATTTCTATTGTAGGGCCGGCCATGTGCGGTCTGCAAAATGTGGAACACACACGGCCGCTATACGTGTTTTGCTGATCCGCAATTCACTTATGGATTTGTGAATGGACCCTAAGAGTAGCTTTCCACATGTTTGTGTTTCATGATTTTCCATATACCCCAACTTTTTGTAATGTATTTCTTTATTTATTTTTTCTCCATGTAGAAATATAAAGAGTGACCGGGCGACACCAGCAGAAGTGGCCTCATATTACAAACATTATGTGAAACTTATGGGTATTCAAAGAAATTTTATAGACAACACCTACATTACTTCTGTCGTAAGACCTTACCGGGAATCAAACGATTCTGTAAGCCATGATTCAGAAGATGTTCCATGTGAAGAAACACACATTGATAAAGAAAATGAGGTTCTCAAGAAGAACTGGGAAATTCATGGCTATCGGAGGGCGGCAGATGGTGCCCATCAGCCTTTCTTTCTATTTGCGGAGAATCTTGTTCTTGCCACAGGAACATTTGATGCACCTGCTCGGCTGGAAGTCCATGGAGAAAACCTTTCTTATGTTTCGCATTCAATTGCCGAATTTGAAGAAGCTGTAGGGAAAGGAATGCTGAGTGACGTGGTAGATCCAGTCTTAATTGTGGGAGCCGGGCTGACGGCAGCTGACGCTGTCCTATGTGCACACAACAATAATATTCCAGTAATTCATGCTTTCCGTAGAAGACTCAATGATCCAAATCTTATTTTTAAACAATTGCCCAAAAAACTGTATCCAGAATACCACAAAGTGTACCATATGATGTGCACTCAAGTCTCTGCTGCTGCTTCCAACTTGTATCCCTCTTATACAAGTTACCCTGAGCACTTTGTACTTTCTTTGAAGCCAGACATGACGTGTGTCCTTCAGAGTACTAGTGGACCAAAGAAGGTTGTAAAGGTATCAATGGCTTTAGTCTTGATCGGGTCTCATCCAAACCTATTTTTCTTAAAAGAACAAGGTCGGGGTTTAGGGAGCCACCACAATCAGCCAATCACTTGTAAAGGCAACCCTGTGAAAATTGATCCGTACACATATGAATCTTGTAAAGAACCAAATCTCTTTGCCCTGGGACCTCTAGTTGGCGACAACTTCATTAGGTTTCTGAAAGGTGGCGCACTTGCCATAACTCGAAGTCTAGAACTGAGGCAGAAGAAGACAAGACATCGAATTGTAGAAAGTGGCAGTGAGGATGGGGTGTCTTAAAGTTCTACATTTTCTATCTTCTGGTGCCCTTACAGCTCCCTGATTCCCTTCCATGATCTGCAAACTTGCAGATTCCATCAGTATGTGTTTTTGCACAGTGCAATGTATTTCATAATCTATGGTAGGACTGAAATAAAGTGCTGCTTTTGTAGAAGATCCAGTCTACCTACTGTAGAGGACTAACCAGATTTTACGGTGTCCTATGTTTCTTTAGCTCTTGTGCAGCTGTTTATATAAACATACTGTTTTTGTTTTTTTATATTTTTCAGCCTCTAATTTCATTCCTCAGTATGTTGTAAATCTTATCTGTCAGAGTTCAGTGTTATTGGGCTGTAGATAAATGGCAATGTGGAAGTTGAAGCTTCCCACACGTTGTGTGAAAGTTTTGTGGCGTTCAAGAATGCTATCTGTTGTATATTTAAGGAAATGTGAACGAACCCGTTACACTTTTAGTTTATTAACCTAACTGATGTAGAAGTACAATCTATCCGTTTGGAGGATGTAAGGGTATTTAAGTGCTTTTATTAAAATGTCCCTTCTAAGCCTTTTATAATGTTACTGAAGTACTGGTAACTGTCCAGATCTGCCTCTTCATTGAATGTGAGTCTTGTCAAAGGGTTTCTGTCATCAGAAAAATCGTTATGTAGCTGACCTTAGCGATGTGCTGATGTCAGCAGTACATAACAGTGTGCTTTATAACTCCCTGCCTGCTGCCGTTCCCTCAAAATAAAGACGTTTACAATCAGCTAATGAGCCTCTAGGTGTTGCAGCGTCTTCTCACCCTTTGGCATGCCCATGTACAGTTGATTGACGGCCGAGTTCTCCTCAGAGTCCCGTAAATCCCGCGCCTGCTCCGTCCCATTTAGTATTCGGTGCAGTGAGGAAGCAGGAGCGCGTCCTTCACTCACTGTGCCGAATACTAAAATGGACAGCGCAGGATTTATGGGACACTGAGGAGAACTCGGATGTCAATCAACTGTACATGGGCGTGCCAAAGGGTGAGAAGACGGAGCCTCTAGGTGCTGAAGCAACGCCCTAATAGCACCTAGAGGCTCATTAGCATATTTTAAGAGAACGGCGGCAGGCAGGGAGTTATAAAGCATACTGTTATGTACTGCTGACATTAGCACATTTTTCTCATGCCAGAAACACTTTAAATTATGCATTGCCTAAAGGCAGGTTTACACGGCCTGATGGAGCAGCGTTCTTTACTGACTGGCTGCGCGGCAGTGGAGGTGAAGAGCTGCATTTACATGCAGTAGTCCCCTCCACTCTGATTCATTGTTTCTGGGCAGCAGATCACACACCACGATCTGGAGTCGGCAAATAATGATTTAGGTATCCGCGTGAAAGATTGTTTGTTTCAGATTTATCGGAAACGAGCGTTCATGTAAATGGTTACCCTCCAATAATCTGCCTGACCATCGGGCAGTGTAAATCCACCTTAAGGCTGTCCAGGCAAACTTTATATACACTTCCCAACACATTGAAGACACTTAACAGACCATATGAGCTAGAAAGAGGAACAGAAAGTTGTGACTTTCACATTCCTTAAAGGTGAAGGATGGGTTCTATTTAGTCATTTACTGAGGCACTTTCCATAAACCAATAGCCACGTCCGTGCAAGAAGAAGAGGACCCCCTTTAAAAACGTACATTCTTCTGTGTTGAATGTGTAAAGAATGTATAGAAAATGGGGTTGTTTACAATGATGGAAGACCAAATCCCCTTTAAATTAACATTGTGTGTGGGGATGTGATGCTGCTTATGATGGATGAACTGGAGCCTATGTTTTAGACCCATTCAAGGGTTGACCACACTGTCTAATGTTCATGAGTGAAGGCCACTGATCTTCTATTGGGGACCAAAAAAGGAAGAGTGACCCAAGATTAGTCAGTTGTTACACTGCAGTCGTGTAACTTGGAGCTCCTCTGCGCCACATCCACACTGGAGAAAAATAAAATCATAGATTGTATTTTTACGCTGAAACATGGGATAAAAAGGCTGATTGTCCTAATGCCAGTCCGGCTCTGATGTCATGCTGTACCACTAAATCTTTTGGTAGGTATAAACTTGGGCTGAAGAACATTACCCACATTGACATTTCAACAGGAGATTACTGTACCTCCATCTCTCGTTGGAGAAGACCTACCCATGTCAATGGGGGGGGGAAGGAGTCTAAAAGATGGCTTTGTCCAGCGGTTATTTTGGTTTAAGGGGCATTATGAGACCATTATCTGGGGGATTCTATGGTTAGGCCTAAACAGTTGGACATTCCTGCGGTAGCTGCATGTTGTGCTTAATCTCTAGGAAATGCTAGATGTTTCATGTGTAGTCCTGGCCTAAATGAATGTTTTTACTTTTATTTGCTGCTGCAGCGTTCATCACTCTGAACCTCATGTACGATGAGTACCCCTGTAACCGTGTGTGGCCTTGCAACAGTATGGTTCGAAACCATTCTCCTATGAATCCCAGTTTACACTGTCGCTGTATTTTCCAGGATACTAGCACTTGAAACTGTTTATATGTAACCTGCTAGGATGTGTCCTGTTTAGACGGATGACCCTTTTAGAAGGCCCAAGACGTATCCTGGCTGCCGTGATCATTATGGTTTCTCTGTGAAACATCCGTACACTACTCACACATAATGCTGTGTAAAAGTTGAAAATCTACTCAGATGCTGTATGTAACAATTTGCTGTGCAAAATAGGGTTGTTGAAATGCAACTTTATATTATGCAATATAAAATTATATGAAGGAAAACAAAAACCTGACTTGTCTGATCTTTTGTATGAATGGAGAGTGGGCGACTGAGACTTTATCTTGTAAACCTGCCCACAACGGAGGCAAAATCTATTAAACTCCAGTCACTGTTAGGCCGCTTTCAGACGAGCGAGTTGTACCCTCCGGACTCGCTGCGTGAGTATAAGACAGCTCCTGTCCTGAACTTCCAACACTGCTGGGGTCACATAGCATTATATTGATTTATGATGCCATGTAACCCTTAGAGGTCTGGAATAGATGACACTGACATAATGCTGTCACTGGTATACAATACATGCCAGACCTCTATGGTTTACCTAGCATCATAAATCAATATAATGCTATGCGACCCCCGGCAGTGTTGGACGGAAGCAGTCTTTATACTCACGCAGCGAGTCCGGAGGGTACAACTCGCTTGTCTGAAAGGGGCCTTAGGGAAGGTTCACACCCCTGTTTAACTGATCCAGCAGAGAACGGCCTGCCAACGTTCACTGGATACTGCCGTCCACCGCTTGACTACAGTGGGATCTGGCCGGTTGCCGGCGTCAGTCGAGTTTTGGTCGAACAAAAACATGATGTAGTTTTGCAACAGCTGGAGGGCCAAGAGTTTGATATCCCTGCTTATAGATGTTTCAGTCTAAAGGTATTCCATAAATGTTGGCAAAAAAGCAAATTCAACCCATGACAGACACTCAAAAGAAAATGAGAGCAAAAAGTTGCATGCTAATACATTACCCCTTAAGTGTCTATCCGTGCACCATATTTTCAAACACTGATGACATCTTACAATACAATCCAGTAAAAGTACAGTGACCGCCAATAATTTCTGCAAGTGGTTTGGGCTGAGATAGTGTCAGAGTTGTAAAGCATATAATCCAAGGAATAACTATGGAAAATAACATTCCAACGGCCAAAGAAAAAAGGGGGTGGGGAAAGTAATTGTAAAGAGCAAACCCTTTCAGATCCTGCACATAAGGGTGGCCATCATTGTTGCTACAGAGCGGTCCTATCAGAAGCTGTCAAAGCATATCTTCTATATGTTACCCAAGGATCCCAGATGGCTATGATAGAAGTGGCGTGTGAGATCCCAGTGGGCAAGCTGTTCAAATCTGTAAATCTGATCTCCTCTGGCTAGCCATTGTGGAATCAAAGGTGGGTCTTGTCGTTTCAAGTGTCTCACCACCAGGACTTTGGCAGCTGCTAGTATCAGATGGATAAATTAATATAATTTTTTTTTTAACCGTACTGGGGGCTTTGCAGTCCTAGAGAAGACTGATAAATCAGATTATTGGCGATACAGCAATCTGAATCCTGGCAATGTGGGACAGTCTGGTTAGGGGAGTTAGAATCCCATATGGCTAACAGAACCCCGAGGGATCAGTTGCTGGAAGCAATTCCTACAATGTCAAAAGCGGTGGACTTTTTTTCGGATGCATCAGCTGACATAAGGTTCTCTGCTAGAGCAGCAGCAATATCGAATTCGGCTAGAAGATCCCTTTGGCTGAAGGGATGGAAGGGAGATGTCGCCTCTAAGTCCAAATTATGTGCCCTTCCTTGCCAGGGAAAATTTTTATTCGGTTCTGCGCTGAATGACCTATTAGATAAAGCGTCTGATATAGAAAAAAGGGATTCCCGGTGCCAGTCCTTCCGAAGCAGAGAAGGCCCTTTTGGGTTAGAGATAAGAGATGAAACTAGATCCCGAAAGAGGCAATGAGTGAGAAGTCAAAAAGCCTTTTATTCAAATCCAAGCCCCAGTCTTCCAATGTTACTCAGCAATGACGCCAGGGATCAGGTGGGGTGGGGGGTCGGCTGTCTTTATATTTTCAATCCTGGCAAAATATCACATCAAGTGCCTGGGTAAAAAATATAATAAAGGAAGGTTACCGCTTAGAATTCAAAAGTCCCCCACCGGAAAGGCTAAAAATGACGGCTCTACAAGACTCTCCAAAACAGGTCGCCTTATTAAGGGAGATAAGAAATCTGGACAAATCAGTCCTGGTTCCAGTTCCCGCAGAAGAAATAGGGGCAGGTTTTTATTCAACACTCTTTCTTGTCCCCAAGCCGCATGGGTCCTATCGAACTATAATAAACCTGAAGGACCTAAATTTATCATGGAATACATATCGTCAACAATTCTACATCTATTCCACGCCTATTACCATGTACCCATACACCCATCGTCTCAGGGTAGCAGTAAGGGTAAGAGTCAGTTCTCCACCTACAGTTCAGAGCCCTCCTCTTTGGGATATCGCAGGCACCAAGAATCTTTACGAAACTTATGGCAGAGGTGATGGCACATTATAATTATACCGTACCTAGACAATCTGCTGGTAGTAGGACAGTCTCAGAGTTCCCGAAGTGTTAAAGATATTGATGAGCTTGGGCTGGATGGTAAACTGGAAGAAATCATGTCTGACGCATGTCTATCAATGCACCTTCCTCGAAGTTCTACTAGATTCCTTGTCCCAAAAGTCCCACCTCCCGGTGGGGAAGTGCCTTTCAATACAGCAGAAGATAGGGTAATTCAGCAAAACCAGAATGACCACTCTAAGGAAGGCCATTTCAGTTCTAGGTTTGATGACATCTTGCATACCAGCGGTAAAACGGGCACAGTTCAGGTCCAGGGTTCTTCAAATGCACATCCTTTCATTCTGCCCATGTCAGTAAGAAATTCCCTGAGGTAGTGGACATGGTCAGAAAATCTGAGTTAAGGGGTAGAATGGACAAGGGACAATCCCTTAATAATCACAACTGACACCAGCCAACGGGGATGGGGGCGCACTCGGTTTTGGGGTTTTCCCAAGGTCAGCGGTTCAAAGCAATCGGCCCCAGAATTAAAGAACTGTATGCAAACGCATTTAATTTTTTCTGACTGATCAGGCATTTTTCAGACTTATCAGGATCTTAACGACCACAGGTTTATACCCCCCTAAAGACCAGGCCCTTTTTTACAAATCGGCACTCCACAACTTTAGCGGTTTATTGCTCGGTCATGCAACTTACCACCCAAATGAATTTTACCTCCTTTTCTTCTCACTAATAGAGCTTTCATTTGGTGGTATTTCATTGCTGCTGACATTTTTACTTTTTTTGTTATTAATCGAAATTTAACGATTTTTTGCAAAAAAATGACATTTTTCACTTTCAGTTGCAAAATTTGCAAAAAAAACGACATCCATATATACATTTTCTCTAAATTTATTGTTCTACATGTCTTTGATAAAAAAAAAAATGTTTGGGTAAGAAAAAAAATGGTTTGGGTAAAAGTTATAGCGTTTACAAACTATGGTACAAAAATGTGAATTTCCGCTTTTTGAAGCAGCTCTGACTTTGAGCACCTGTCATGTTTCCTGAGGTTCTACAATGCCCAGACAGTACAAACACCCCACAAATGACCCCATTTCGGAAAGTAGACACCCTAAGGTATTCGCTGATGGCATAGTGAGTTCATAGAACTTTTTATTTTTTGTCACAAGTTAGCGGAAAATGATGATTTTTTATTTATTTTTTTCTTACAAAGTCTCATATTCCACTAACTTGTGACAAAAAATAAAAACTTCCATGAACTCACTATGCCCATCAGCGAATACCTTGGGGTGTCTTCTTTCCAAAATGGGGTCACTTGTGGGGTAGTTATACTGCCCTGGCATTCTAGGGGCCCAAATGTGTGGTAAGGAGTTTGAAATCAAATTCTGTAAAAAATGACCAGTGAAATCCGAAAGGTGCTCTTTGGAATATGGGCCCCTTTGCCCACCTAGGCTGCAAAAAAGTGTCACACATCTGGTATCTCCGTATTCAGGAGAAGTTGGGAAATGTGTTTTGGGGTGTCATTTTACATATACCCATGCTGGGTGAGATAAATATCTTGGTCAATGTCAACTTTGTATAAAAAAATGGGAAAAGTTGTCTTTTGCCAAGATATTTCTCTCACCCAGCATGGGTATATGTAAAATAACACCCCAAAACACATTGCCCAACTTCTCCTGAGTACGGCGATACGAGATGTGTGACACTTTTTTGCAGCCTAGATGCGCAAAGGGGCCCACATTCCTTTTATGAGGGCATTTTTAGACATTTGGATCCCAGACTTCTTCTCACGCTTTAGGGCCCCTAGAATGCCAGGGCAGTATAAATACCCCACATGTGTCCCCATTTTGGAAAGAAGACACCCCAAGGTATTCAATAAGGGGCATGGCGAGTTCATAGAATTTTTTTTTTTTTTGGCACAAGTTAGCGGAAATTGATTTTATATATTTTTTTTCTCACAAAGTCTCCCTTTCCGCTAACTTGGGACAAAAATTTCAATCGTTCATGGACTCAATATGCCCCTCACGGAATACCTTGGGGTGTCTTCTTTCCGAAATGGGGTCACATGTGGGGTATTTATACTGCCCTGGCATTCTAGGGGCCCTAAAGCGTGAGAAGAAGTCTGGAATATAAATCTCAAAAAATTTTTACGCATTTGGATTCCGTGAGGGGTATGGTGAGTTCATGTGAGATTTTATTTTTTGACACAAGTTAGTGGAATATGAGACTTTGTAAGAAAAAAATAATAATTTCCGCTAAATTGGGCCAAAAAAATGTCTGAATGGAGCCTTACAGAGGGGTGATCAATTGATCACCCCCCTATAAGGCTCCATTCAGATGTCCGTATGTGTTTTGCGGATCCGATCCATGTATCCGTAAAAATCATATGACAGGGGGGGTGATCAATGACAGGGGGGGTGATCAGGGAGTCTATATGGGGTGATCACCACAGTCATTGATCACGCCCCTGTAAGGCTCCATTCAGACGTCCGTATGCGTTTTGCGGATCCGATCCATCTATCAGTAGATCCGTAAAAATCATGCGGACATCTGAATGGAGCTTTACAGGGGGTAATCAATGACAGGGGGGTGATCAGGGAGTCTATATGGGGTGATCACCACAGTCATTGATCACGCCCCTGTAAGGCTCCATTCAGACGTCCAGATGCGTTTTGCGGATCCGATCCATCTATCAGTGGATCCGTAAAAATCATACGGACATCTGAATGCAGCCTGACAGGGGGGGTGATCAATGACAGGGGGGTGATCAGGGAGTCTATATGGGGTGATCACCCCCCCCCTGGAAGGCTCCAGGGAGACGCCTGTATGTGTTTTGCGGATCCGATCCATCTATCAGTGGATCCGTAAAAATCATGCGGACGTCTGAATGGAGCTTTACAGGGGGGTGATCAATGACAGGGGGGTAATCAATGACAGGGGGGGGTGATCAGGGAGTCTATATGGGGTGATCACCACAGTCATTGATCACGCCCCTGTAAGGCTCCATTCAGATGTCCGTATGCGTTTTGCGGATCCGATCCATCTATCAGTAGATCCGTAAAAATCATGCGGACATCTGAATGGAGCTTTACAGGGGGGTAATCAATGACAGGGGGGTGATCAGGGAGTCTATATGGGGTGATCACCACAGTCATTGATCACGCCCCTGTAAGGCTCCATTCAGACGTCCGTATGCGTTTTGCGGATCCGATCCATCTATCAGTGGATCCGTAAAAATCATGCGGACATCTGAATAGAGCTTTACAGGGGGGTAATCAATGACAGGGGGGTGATCAGGGAGTCTATATGGGGTGATCACCACAGTCATTGATCATGCCCCTGTAAGGCTCCATTCAGACGTCCGTATGCGTTTTGCGGATCCGATCCATCTATCAGTGGATCCGTAAAAATCATGCGGACGTCTGAATAGAGCTTTACAGGGGGGTAATCAATGACAGGGGGGGTGATCAGGGAGTCTATATGGGGTGATCAGGGGTGATCAAGGGTGAATAAGGGGTTAATAAGTGACAGGGGGGGTGTAGTGTAGTGGTGCTTGGTGCAACATATTACTGAGCTACCTGTGTCCTCTGGTGGTCGATCCAAACAAAGGGGACCACCAGAGGACCAGGTAGCAGGTATATTAGACGCTGTTATCAAAACAGCGTCTAATATACCTGTTAGGGGTTAAAAAAAACACATCTCCAGCCTGCCAGCGAACGATCGCCGCTGGCAGGCTGGAGATCAACTCTCTTACCTTCCGTTCCTGTGAGCGCGCGCGCGCCTGTGTGCGCGCGCGTTCACAGGAAATCTCGGCTCACGCGAGATGACGCCAATCGGCGTTAGCGTAGCCTGGGGGAGCCGCCACGATGACGCCTTTCGGCGTTACAGTTGCGGCAAGTGGTTAATCAGTCTAAAAAAATACCTGGTTAGTCAGAAAAATGCATTGCAATACCAGATCCGTTTTTCCGGTGTCATCCGGCAAAACGGATCCGGTATTTATTTTTTTCACATTTTTAAAGCCGGATCCGTCAATGCGGCAATTTGAATGACGGATTACATTCCTATGCCAATACATTCCTATGGAAAAAAATGCCAGATCCGGCATTCAGGCAAGTGTCCCGATTTTTTGGCCGGAGATAAAACCGCAGTATGCTGCGGTATTATCTCAATCCTGAAAAGTTAAAAAGACTGAACTGAAGACATTCTGAACGGATTGCTCTCCATTCAGAATGCATTAGGATAAAACTGATCAGTTCTTTTCCGGTATAGAGCCCTTAGGACGGAACTCTATGCCGGAAAAGAAAAAAACGCTAGTGTGAAAGTACCCTTACCCCGATTACAGCAGGCCTGACCTGCGATCACCTTCCTGCTAGGGAAAAACCTGCCCCGGACAACTGAAAATATACTCGAGTATAAGCCGAGGCCCCTAATTTTACCCCAAAAAAAGGGAAAAATTATTGACTCTAGTATAAGACTAGGGTGGGAAATGCAGCTATAATGCAGAGTGTATGTGTATATAATGCACACACTCTACATTATATACACACATCTGCAAGAGGGTGACTCAGATTGATGGGAGTCTGACTTTGAGTCCCTGTATTTAATGCAGAGTGTGTGCATTATATACACACACACTCTGCATTAAATACAGGGAGCCATCCAAAGATCTCCCCCCTAAACAGTGCCATACACAGATCCCCCCTCCCCTAAACAGTGTAGGGGGGACTGTAGGGGGATCTGTGGATGGCACTGTTTAGGGGAGGGGGGATCTGTGGATGGCACTGTAGGAGGATCTGTGGATGGCACTGCCATCCACAGATCCCCCTACAGTGCCATCCACAGATCCCCCTCCCAGACGCTCACAGCAGTATATTTATAAACTAATCAGTAACCTTTAACTTTAATCATTGCTCATTGCTGAGCTCTTTACTCGAGGGGGCTTTTTGAGCACAAAAATGTGGCAAAACACGAGATTTTTGTGAACTCAACTGTAAAATCTCTTTCTCGCTTTATTCATTGGGGGACACAGGACCGTGGGTATAGCTTGCTGCTGCCACTAGGAGGCGACACTAGGCTGAAAGCTGTTAGCTCCTCCCCTGCAGGCTATACCCCCTCCAGCCTGGAGAGAGCATATCAGTTTGTGCTTCAGCAGTAGGAGAAACAGTACCGAAACAAAAACACAACCAGTAAGGACCACTGCCCAACAAAAAAAAAAAAACGGACACCAGCCCCAAACGGCAACTCGGACCCACTGGCCTCATAATAAAAGAAAAAATGTGTGGGTGCTGTGTCCCCCAATGAATAAAGCGAGAAAGAGATTTTACAGGTGAGTTCACAAAAATCTCGTTTTCTCGCTCATTCATTGGGGGACACAGGACCGTGGGACGTCCTAAAGCAGTCCCGGGGGCGGGAAACAACCACTGGCCCAGAACAAAACCAACTCCCTCTGGTAAGACACTACACTGCGGCCTGCAAAACTCTGCGGCCAAGAGCAGCATCCGCCGAGGCGAAAGAATGCACTCGGTAAAATTTCGTGAAGGTGTGTAAAGAGGACAAAGTCGCTGCCTTACACAATTGAGACGCCGAAGCGTGGTGAAGGTGAGCCCAAGAAGCCCCGACCGCCCTGGTAGAGTGAGCCGTGATACCGGGAGGAGGAACCTTGCCCTTAGAGCGGTAGGCCTCTGCAATGGCCGATCTAATCCACCGAGCAATCGTCACCTTCGAGGCTGCCAAACCTTTACGAGGACCTTCCGAGATTACGAACAGGGATTCCGTACGTCTAAAAGGGGCCACCACTGCCAGGTAGATCCGCAAGGCCCGTACCACATCCAGACGGTGGAGAGCCACCTCCCTAGGATGAGAAGGCTCAGGGCAAAAAGAGGGCAGAACAATGTCCTCATTAACATGAAACGCCGACACCACCTTCGGCAGGAAGGACGGCACTGTCCGGAGTACTACCTTGTCTTGATGAAACACCAAGAAGGGCTCTTTGGACGAGAGAGCCGCCAGTTCCGACACCCGCCGGATGGAGGTAATTGCAACCAGAAACGCAACCTTCCATGAAAGCATGCGAAGGGAGACTGATCGCAGAGGTATAAATGGCTCGGACTGGAGCGCTACCAGCACCAGATTCAGGTCCCAGGAATGCAACGGTGGCCGATAAGGGACTGCGGTGTGAGCCACTCCCTGTATGAAAGTCTTGACCAGACCCAACACCGCCAGTGTACGCTGGAAAAAAATGGAAAGAGCAGAAACCTGACCTTTCAGCGAACTCAGAGCTAGTCCCAGCTCTAAACCCGCCTGAAGGAAAGCCAGCACCGTAGGGAGGGAAAACTGCCTGGGAAGATCCCTGTCCTCACAGAATTTGAGGAAAGATTTCCACGTCCGATAATAGATCTTGGCGGAGGAGGGCTTCCTAGCCCTAATCATCGTGCGAACAACTGCATCGGAGAAACCTCTTTGCTTCAACAGGAAGGTTTCAATAGCCACGCCGTTAAACGTAGCGTATTTAAACCCTGGTGGAAGACTGGGCCCTGTGAGAGCAGGTCGGGCCTGAGTGGAAGGGGCCACGGCACGTCTCCCAGAAGAAGAATGAGCTCTGAGTACCAAGCTCGACGAGGCCAGTCTGGGGCGATCAGAAGCGTCTGAATGCCCTCCATCCTGATTCTGCGTAGGATCCGAGGTAGGAGCGGTAACGGAGGGAACACGTACAGAAACGTAAAGTTGTCCCACGGAGCCACGAGGGCGTCCACGTCGTACGCCATCGGATCTCTTGCGCGAGACAGAAAGCACGGGAGTTTGTGATTTAGCCTGGACGCCATCAGATCCACTTCTGGGCGTCCCCATCGGAGACAAAGGTCCTCGAACACCTCCGGATGGAGAGACCACTCCCCCCGAGTCCACCGTCGTTCAGCTGAGGAAGTCCGCTGTC
Organism: Bufo bufo; assembly: GCF_905171765.1. Classification (NCBI taxonomy): domain Eukaryota; kingdom Metazoa; phylum Chordata; class Amphibia; order Anura; family Bufonidae; genus Bufo; species Bufo bufo. Next base: position 86,024,759 of record NC_053393.1, on the reverse strand, counting down.
CAATTGTCCACACCCGGGATGAATATAGCCGAGATCACCGGAACATGGGCTTCCGCCCACTGCAGAATCCTTGCGGCCTCGTTCATCACCGTCCCGCTGCGAGTCCCCCCTTGGTGTTGAATAGGCAACCGCTGTAGCGTTGTCCGACTCTATCCTGACCGGACGGCCCTGCAAATAGGGGGTCCAATGGCAGAGGGAGAGGTAGATGGCCCGGAGCTCCAGTATATTGATAGGTAGTTTGGACTCCGACAGAGACCAAACGCCTTGGGCTGTCCGGGTACCGAAGACCCCTCCCCAGCCGCTGAGGCTGGCGTCGGTCGTGACCACCGTCCATGACACTGGAAGGAAGGACTTCCCCGAGGACATGTGGTCCGGTACCATCCACCAGCCCAGAGCCGCGCGCACTGGGTGGGACAGAGAGATCCTGAGGTCCAGAGAATCCCGGGACTTGTCCCAGGAGGACAAAATGAGCCTCTGAAAATCCCTGGTGTGGAACTGGGCGAATGGAATCGCCTCGAAGGAGGCCACCATCAGGCCCAGTACTCGCATGCAGCTGCGAATCAACACCCTGCGGCGCTGAATGAGCAGACGCACCGTCCTCTGAATGTCCGATCTCTTGTCCAGTGGTAGACGCACCACGGCAGCCTCGGAGTCCAGTGTCATGCCCAAGAATCTGATCTGAGTGGTGGGAGACAGGCATGACTTCCTCAGGTTGATAATCCACCCGAAGCGAGTGAGGGTGCTCATCGTAATCTGAAGACTCTCTTCGCATTGAGCCGCTGTAGGTGCCTTGATTAAGATGTCGTCCAGATACGGGAGAAGAGTAATGCCTCTGGACCGCAGAATCCCCAGAAGAGGGGCAAGAACTTTTGTAAATACTCGGAGCCGTCGCCAGACCGAACGGCAGAGCGACGAACTGGTAATGAGCTGCCTGGATGGCAAATCGAAGGAACCGTTGGTGGGCTGTGGTGATGGGGATGTGGAGATATGCATCCTGGATGTCTAAGGACACCATGTGCTCCCCTTTCACCAGTGAAGCAACCACGGAACGAAGGGACTCCATCCTGAACCTTTGAACCCGCAGATAACGGTTCAACAGTTTTAGGTCCAGCACTGGCCTCACATCGCCCTCCTTTTTGGGGACCACAAACAGGTTGGAATAAAAACCCGTAAACCGCTCTCCAAGGGAACAGGGAAATCACCCCCCGTGAGAGAAGTGACTGGACTGCGTGCAAAAGAGCCGCGGCCCGGATGGGATCCCTCGAGGGCTGGGAGAGGAAGAAGCGGTTGGGGGGAAGAGACCTGAACTCTATTTTGTAGCCCGAGGAGACAACCTCGAGCGCCCATGCGTCGGAATATGGGCGTGCCAAATCTCCTGAAACAGGAGAAGACGCCCCCCACCTGTGAGGGTGGGGGACAAACCTTCATGCTGAAGGCTGCTTACCTGGGGGCTGTGCGAGGCTGCTGAGGCCGCGGACGCCAGGCCTGCTGGGGCTTAAAGGACGGTCCTTTCCGCCGATCCTGATTGGGCGGCCCCGCCACTGAGGTGGGTGCTGAACGGGTGCCCGAAAAGCGGCGAAAGGACTGAAAGCGAGAAGATGAAGTTCTGGACTGAAAAGGCCGCTTTGCCCTGGTTGGGGCAGATGGGTGCTTTTTCCACCCGTAGCCTCCGAAATAATCTCATCTAATTTGGACCCAAATAGCCGAGACCCCGAGAACGGAAGCCTCAACAGGGAGCGCTTAGATGAGGAATCGGCTTTCCAGGCCTTGAGCCACAACTCCCGGCGGATGGAAGTGGCGAGAGCTGAGGAACGGGCGATCATAGTCCCAGCATCCAAAGCCGCTTCACAGAGATATTTCCCTGCCTGAGAAATTTGAGCGCTGACGATTGAAGTTTCAGCGGGAGGGAGGTCGGACTCTATGTCCTGGTTCAAATGGAGGGACCACTCCGAAACTGCTTTGGCTACCCAGGCAGAGGCGAAAATCGGTCGCAATGCCGAACCGCTCGCCGTAAAGATCGACTCTATGCGGCGGTCCACTGGATCCTGGAGGGACGAGCCATCCGCCACCGGGATGGTAGTGAATTTTGCCAAGCGAGCAACCGGTGGGTCCACCTTCGGTGGGGAGGACCATTTGTCCACGGACTCACGTGGAAAAGGGTAGAGTAGGTCTAGGCGTTTCGGAATAATGAAACGCAAACCTGGCTGGTCCCAAGCCTTCGTGACAACGATAGAAAAATCGTTGTGTAATGGGAACGATTTGGGGTTCTGCTTTGTACGCAGAAATGACACCCCTTGTTGGCTAGTGGAGGGAAGGTCCTCCTGAACCTGGAAGGTGTCCCTTATTGCCGATATCAGGCTATCCACCATGGATGCAATCTGAGAAGAGTGCTCCGGATCCATATCTGCATCCGAATCCCCAAGCTCTCCTTCTGACAGTGCGTCGCCTAAAAGGGAGGACGCCTGTGAATGGGATCCAGGAGCAGGGGGGGATGCTGAGGCGTCAGAGGAGGAATGGGTGCCTGCTCTGGGGCGCTTACTAGGAAGTCTACCTCTGGTTTGTGCGCTATGCGACTGTGCGGGTTGCGCCGGTGGTGATTTCTCTACAAACGACCCAGCAATGAAAGGGTGGAATGGGAGATTTTTGAGAGGTCTTCCACTGCCCGTGACAGGGACCTTGCCCAGTCTGGTTCCCCCTGGACAGGCCGCTCCAGGGCTTCTGTGGGCTGTTGTGCCCTAGGGGGATGGCTCTGTGCAGGTTTCTGACATGCAGAGCACAGTGATAGTGACTGACCACGAGGGAATTTCTCCGAACATAAGGAGCAGGCATAGTAAGTGGGTCCTACAGGTGCCTGGTGGGGGTCAGTGGCGGGGTCAGACATGGTCAAATCTCCTGCTGGATGGGGGTATCGATTGCCTACCAGTATGGAGGTCCCAGGTCCTGTATCCTACCCACGCAGTGCAGAGGAAGAATCAGGAAGCTGAATCAGGGTGGGAGAATAAGCCACGCCCCCTTCCAGACCGGACCGGCAAGTCACGCCCCCTTCCAGCCCGGGATCGGCAAGCCACGCCCCTTCCAGCCCGGGAACGGCAGCCTATGCTGAAGTGAGGTCAGAACGCCTATGATCCCCATGTCCGGCCCTGACCACAGCGGTACTGGAACCGCTGCGGCTAAAAGGTAATGTGTGCTATGCCGCCGCCTCTAATAAATAGACCCGATATGCCGCAGAGCGGCCGTGCGGCGAGAACAGTGAGGCCGGAGATCGGGCTGACGGACGGGTGGGGTGAAAGATGGAGGAGGTTCTCCTGCAGCTAGGGGGATGAAGCAGATTACTTACCTGTCTTCATCTGTGTTCTTCACCCTATGATGCAACACCAGCAGGGCCACCCTATGTACCGCTGGCACCATGCGACGGGGTCCGGGCAGAGAAGGGCTGAAGAGAGGGTGGCCCTCTTGCTGGGGGGAAGCAGGGGAGCGAGGCTGCCCTGGTCCACTTTGCCTTCTTGGGGGAGGCAAGGCGGTGACTTAGATACACCGGCCAGCCTCCCGGGGATACAGGGACGCAGGTGACCCTGTGCCCCCTTCCAATAGTCTGTGAATTAAAGATAAAAATAATAAAATCAGAAGAAAAAATAAAAACGCCACCCTGCAAAGCAGGGAGGTCTGCCTCCTACGACACTAAGCTAAAAACTGATATGCTCTCTCCAGGCTGGAGGGGGTATAGCCTGCAGGGGAGGAGCTAACAGCTTTCAGCCTAGTGTCGCCTCCTAGTGGCAGCAGCAAGCTATACCCACGGTCCTGTGTCCCCCAATGATATGAGCGAGAAAACTCGTCTTATACTCGAGTATATACGGTATGTCATATTCTAGGTTCTTCAAAGTAGCCACCTTTTGCTTTGATTACTGCTTTGCATACTCTTGGCATTCTCTTGATGAGCTTCAAGAGGTAGTCCCCTGAAATGGTTTTTACTTCACAGGTGTGCCCTGTCAGGTTTAATAAGTGGGATTTCTTGCCTTATAAATAGGGCTGGGACCATCAGTGGCGTTGAGGAGAAGTCAGGTGGATACACAGCTGATAGTCCTACTGAATAGACTGTTAGAATTTGTATTATAGCAAGAAAAAAAGCAGCTAAGTAAAGAAAAACGAGTGGCCATCATTACTTTAAGAAATGAAGGTCAGTCAGTCAGCCGAAAAATTGGGAAAACTTTGAAAGTAAGGGCTATTTGACCATGAAGGAGAGTGATGGGGTGCTGCGCTAGATGACCTGGCCTCCACAGTCACCGGACCTGAACCCAATCAAGATGGTTTGGGGTGAGCTGGACCGCAGAGTGAAGGCAAAAGGGCCAACAAGTGCTAAGCATCTCTGGGAACTCCTTCATTTCAGGGGACTACCTCTTGAAGCTCATCAAGAGAATGCCAAGAGTGTGCAAAGCAGTAATCAAAGCAAAAGGTGGCTACTTTGAAGAACCTAGAATATGACATATTTTCAGTTGTTTCACACTTGTTTGTTATGTATATAATTCAACATGTGTTAATTCATAGTTTTGATGCCTCATAGTCATGAAAATAAAGAAAACTCTTTGAATGAGAAGGTGTGTCCAAACTTTTGGTCTGTACTGTGTGTGTGTGTATGTATGTATATATATACACACACACACACTGAACAAAAATATAAACACAACACTTTCGGTTTTGCTCCCATTTTGCATGAGCTGAACTCAAAGATCTGAAACATTTTCTACATACACAAAAGACCCATTACTCTCAAATATTGTTCACAAATCTGTCTAAATCTGTGTTAGTGAGCACTTCTCCTTTGCCGAGATAATCCATCCCACCTCACAAGTGTGGCATATCAAGGTGCTGATTAGACAGAATGAATATTGCACAGGTGTGCCTTAGGCTCATTTCACACGAGCGAAGACTTGCCTGAATGGCGGATCCGGCATTTTTTTTCCAAAAGAATGTACTAGTGCCGGATCCGGCATTCAAAATACTGGAATGCCGGATCCGTCCTATGTATGCTATCAAGTGTTTCGCTTCGGCTACACGGCAATCTTGGCCGCAATATCTTTCATACATCAGAATATCTCTGTGCTACATCCCAGCATAGTGAAAGTGAATGGAGATACGTTGCGACTCTTGGCTTGCCATGACCAAAAACACTATGGCTGGATTTCTCGCAACTCAGCAGGACTCGAGTGGCCAAGTTTGCCATATAAACCTGGCCTTATGGTGCCTATACCACTAGAACTGATTATTTTAACAGCAAAAAAAAATGCTATTAAAATAGAAATATTTTCTCAAAACTTTCCCAGAAAAAAAAAAAGACTGACACCATCAGTTAGAAGGGCAACGGTAACATCCAGCTGTAAGTTTATTCATACATTTCCAGGAGGAAGAACACAACAGAGTTCTAAGAAAAGTTGCTAGTTACGTGGACATGGTCTTTGCCTAACTCTGTTCCTTATACTGTGTATCTGTAGGTGGCGGACACCAGATATAATAACATTGCCAGCTTGAGAAGTATCTAGTGGACTCACAAGCCATCAAGAATCTAGAAAGTGAACATTGTGTCAAGTGGTCATTTTAAGTGTAAATTATTTAATTATTTCAACTCAGAACAGCTGCAGACTATGTAGGATTCAGCTGGGATGTGCCAGAAGTAAATATATGTGTAAGGAAAGGTTTGCAAAAATGTCTGGGCTCAGGGTCCTTCACCTCTGCCTGCATCAGAATCCTTCATCCACAGCATGGGTGACAGTAAACGGATCCATGTCTTTTCTTCTGCATCTTTATTGCAGCAGCTTACAGAAAGTTTGGCGTAGTAAAAACATTTACATTTTTCTCTCGCATTCATTTCTTGGTTTAGATTAATGGAAACCAACAAGATATTGGAAGGTGCCTACAACCTTCCCGATTCCTTCATGTGGACGTCACCATACAGTCGCAGAAGTGGAAAACTAACTCTAACCTGAAGAGACCTGGTCCTATACGCAGGGGGCGGATAGACCACTGCATATGTAGAGAAGACTTATGGCCCACTCATATTGGTCATAGACATGACTCCTAACACTGTTCAGTTGAACAGACCCTTGGGTCCATTACTATATGAGACAATGATCACTTTACAGATCAACACGTTGAACATTAGTTTTATCAGTTTTACTTAAGACGTCTTCTTCTTCTGATCAAAAGTCTCCTTAACGTCTTCTTTTGACCGTTTTAGGATTATACCTGTAGAAGCATACAATAAACCAAAATTAAACGTACGATAAAACACATTACAACAGTCATGCTCTAGGAATATGCAAGGAAATGACTGACGAAGTAAAGCTTGACGGCATTACCAAACCAGAGAACTGAGGAAGTTGTGACACTGACTTTTCGTATGTTTCTTGCAATCAGTAACAATAAAGCAGTAAATGGCAGCAAAAAAAATTACAGTTCTCACCCCAAATGTAGTCAAACTGAGATTTCTCTTTTAAAAAAAAAATAGTATGGAGAAGCTGGGCACTCTAGATATTGGCGTACAACCACCAAGCCATTAATGAAGTTAAGACAAGCTGGAGCAAAGCTATAAAAATTCTGAGGTTGCAGTCCCTTAAAGGGTATACCCATCTCAGACAATGGGGGCATATCGCTAGGATATGCCCCCATTGTCTGATAAGTGCAGGTCGACCCGCACCTACAGCGAGAACAGAGCGGGGAGAGCTGTGGCTGGAGGACCCCAGATTTCCACCACCTCGCGCAGCCCCTGCTTTCATTCATTTCTATGGGGCAGACGGAAACAGCCGAGCCAGCGCTTGGCTATTTTCGGCGGCCCCATAGAAATGAATGGAGGCCGGCTGCGCATGCGCAGTGCGCCCTCCGTTCATTTCCCCGATCCGTTGCCATTGTAGGTGAAGGTCCCAGTGGTGGGACCCGCACCTATCAGACAATGGGGGCATATCCTAGCGATATTCCCCCATTGTCCGAGATGGGAAAACCCCTTTAAGACAATAGTATGCATGTTGCATATGCGTTAAAAAAGACCTGCCAGCACCGATTGGATGTCAGACTGTGTAGGGTATTTGCCATTGAGTCTGATAATGAGTTAATAAGGTCCTGTCTATAATGTGATCGCCCTCTCTTTTTATGGGATTAGAGGCAGGCAGCATGTACACCAGTTATCACACGGTCCTGTCCGTATTTCAGTCCACAAACAACGGATCCCAAAAATACGGATACCGTCTGTGTTCATTCCGCCGCCTTCTCACTCCCATCAACAGAAAGGACTGTTCTCATCCACAGGACATGTTTTATAACAGGCATCCTGAAACTGCGGCCCTCCAGCTGTTGCAAAACTACAACTCCCAGCATGCCTGAACAGCCTACAGCAGGGCATTGTGGGAGTTGTAGTTATACAACAGCAGGAAGGCCGCAGTCTGAGGATGCCTGTTTTATAATTAGTGGAACGGCCATGCAGATCCACAAAAAATACGGATGTGTGCACGGCTTCCCAAAAAAATGCAGATAGCGGACGGAGGAAAAATACAGTCGTGTGCACGAGGCCTATAGAGGACAATATTGTAGAGAACCACTGGGTTTTCGGTCTAAAAATAACCAGTGTGAAATGTTAACAGACGAGCTGCGTCAGGATTTAGAAATGCTTGGCATACAATAAAGTGATTAAGCATTTTCACCCTCCTCAAATCCCATTTACTAAGCTCTATTTGCTTAGACAGGGAAATGCAGCAGCCAAATTGCATCATCACTTAACTGGGAATATAATTTGTAGCCGGCCGCCGTTTCCAGGCAACTCCTGATTATCCTTCATATGTGACAGGAAGGGGAAAAAAAGCAAACAAAACCGCGGAAAATAACCTGCCGGGCAGCTCGACCCCGGCTAGGACGGCAAGCAGCGCACACATAATAAGGGCTTCCTTACTTCTGTAATATTACTGCCATATGAACACATACAGATCACACTTTACACATTTTTACTTTCCCAAGGCCCCGTTCAGGATACAGTAAGAAAAGGGACAGTTTAACAGGGTGCCCAGATGACTATGAATGAGAACTTACTAAACCAACAACTTGGATTTTAAAGTATGTTATCGAAAATGGGGGAAGTGGGGGAAAATGGCAAAGCGAACACTAGTGAGTGCTTTCACTATGGAAGCGCTGATTAATATGCAGGAGGTTCGGGGAGCGGCGAGTGTAGCGCTGCTAGCACTGACTGTACTCACCGGGCGCCAGCACCACACTGTACTGTGTTCTGACTGCATATAGTGTCAGGACATAATGCACATAGGGGTGCACTATGATCGGACACTGCGCGATGTCAGGTCACAGTGCAGAGTGGCGCCGGCAGAAGACCAAAGAGAGGTGAGTGCAGGAAGTGCGCGCCATCCAGAGCAGGAGAGGCAGGTTGTTTTATTTATTTTAATATCTGATCTGAGGTCTAATGAAGATTGGAGGGGTTCTGATCTGGATTGTGGGTCTGATGGAGGGGGGGGGGGGGGGTTTGATCTGGATTGTGGGTCTGATGGGGGGGGGGTTTGATCTGGATTGTGGGTCTGATGGGGGGGGGTTCTGATCTGGATTGTGGGTCTGATCGGGAGGTCTGATCTGAGGTCTGATAGAGATTGTAGGTATGTTTGGCAAGCCTGATCTGAGGTCTGATGAAAAAATATATTTTTTTTATTATTTTCCTCCTCTAAAACCTACTTGCGTCTTAGGATCAGGTGTGCCTTAAAAAGTAAAAAACAGAAATTAATAATTGTGTCTTGCTGCCAATTAAAACCAGACAGTGAAACATTCTTTTTTTCTAATTTGTTCATTTCTGATTGTAGTTTTTTTTTTTTGTATTTTCTGATCTGGTTATGGATGGTGGGCAGCCATATTGTCTCATCTGTACTTAATGGCATTCAGGGATATGATTCTACAGAAGCCGGATGAACCATTGGCACATGCACAGTAGAGTCTATAGAGGCCAAGACAGGACTGCTCGGGATATGTGCTAAATTTTGAACAATTGGCGCAAACAAAAGCCAGGAGCAAGGGAAGCCCGGCCCCGTGAATCAAACCAGAACGGGACACACTAGGCTGTGAAAGTGTTGGAAAGAAGGTGCACCAAAGAGCACAGCCCCGCCCATGGTGCACTTGAATCCTCATTTACATCAAGATTAATTTCTTGAGATTACACAAACTGATTTTACAATCCAGTAAACCGGCCCTACAAGGTGTTATGCTTAATTGGGAAAAGTCTGGAGCTGACAGACTCTCTTTCAATTGACTATAATGAGATACAATGAGGATTACAATAACAGACATGTAAAATTTGGGGCTCTTTCCCATAAATCTATTAACCAAGAAAGAAAATCAGTTCACTTTTCTCCTTCCTCACGGGTAACCATAATGGAACCTGCATAACAGACATCGCATATTGTGTGCTGGTCTTAAGAGAGCTCCAGGGAGGTGAGAGATCCCCTTTAAGGCTACAGTAACACGACCGCGTGTCTGCAAACATGGGAACCGGCCATGTGAACTCCGTGCAGCGGTGCAGACCCACTTTTGTGGTGCGGAGGCACAGATCGGAAAACCCACCGAAACACATAGAAGCCCTTCCGTGGGCTCCTGGGTCCATGCCTCCACACCATAAAAGATAGGACATGTCCTATAAGTGGCCGTATCATGTGGATCGCGGACCCACTCAGCATGGAGTTCATGGGTTTGGTGTCCCCGCGGTTTGCCGTCCGCAAGACAGACATGGCTGCACCACGGTTGTGTGAATGTATCCTAAAATGACATCTAATAAATGTCTCACATGGGATAATTTACCTTCATGTCAGGATCCCCTACAAATTGCAGATGATCCCTGGGGATCCCAGCAATGGTGCGCACTGTGATCAGCTCAACTCTGGGGGACTTTTCTAACAAAAAGGGATTTGTACTGTAAAGACCAACCTTTAAAGAGTAACTAAACTTTTGATTAACTTTTCGGTAAAATTACCCAAATACCCTAATAACACTTTTTGCAATATATTTTATTAAGGCATTTTGAATTTTTAATAAAGATACCCCTCCGAAAATCCACTGTTCTGTACACCGTTGACTTCTCAGGAGTGTACGGATTCTACACTTTATGAATGGGGCCGCAGCGCAGGGAGTACGGGCAGGAGCGCACATTGCTGCTCCTGTCCGTGCCCCCCCCGAGGTTCACTAAATGCTGTACCCATGTGCTATGCCAGGATTAGCTGAACGGAGCGGGCTTCTGCCTCTGCCTGCTTCGCTAAGCTAAAAGTCCTGCATGTAAGCTTTTAGCTTAGTGAAGCAGGAACAGGCAGAAGCCCGCAGGGTACAGCATTTAGTGAACCTCGGGGGGCACAGACAGAAGTCAACGGTGTACAGAACAGTGGATTTTAAGATCACAGGGAAAGGTGCGCTTTAGGGGGGTATCTTTATTAAACATTCAAAATGCCTTAATAAAGTACATTATAAAAAGTGTTATTGGGGTATTAGGGACATTTTACAAAAAAGTTAATTAAAAGTTTAGCTACTCTTTAAAGGGCTTCTGTCACCCCACAAAAGTCTTTTTTTTTTTTTTTGGATAGTTACATTCCTTATAGCGCGATATAGGAGAATATAATATATATAATAGTCTTACTTACTTTCATGCGGCCGTTTCTTTAGAAAACAAAGTTTTATAATATGTAAATCCGGTCTCTACCAGCAAGTAGGGCGTCTACTTGCTGGTAGCCGCAGCAGAAAACCGCCCCCTGCGTCGTGTTGATTGACAGGGCCAGCCGTGATCTCCTCCTCCGGCCGGCCCTGTCAGTATTTCAAAAATCGCGCGCCTCTGTTCATTCGGCGCAGGCGCTCTGAGATGAGGAGGCTCGTCTCCTCAGAACTCCCTCAGTGCGCCTGCGCCGATGACGTCTTCTCTTTCGGTGATGTCATCGGCGCAGGCGCACTGAGGGAGTTCTGAGGAGACGAGCCTCCTCATCTCAGAGCGCCTGCGCTGAATGAACAGAGGCGCGCGATTTTTTAAATACTGACAGGGCCGGCTGGAGGAGGAGATCACGGCTGGCCCTGTCAATCAACACGGCGAGGGGGCGGTTTTCTGCTGCGGCTACCAGCAAGTAGACGCCCTACTTGCTGGTAGAGACCGGATTTACATATTATAAAACTTCGTTTTCTAAAGAAACGGCCGCATGAAAGTAAGTGACAAGATTATATTCTCCTATATCGCGCTATAAGGAATGTAACTATCCCAAAAAAAAAAATATGACTTTTGTGGGGTGACAGAAGCCCTTTAAGTAAGAAATTTATAAAAATACAGGATATAATGAGATCTGCTAAAATAATTCACACATGTTCATGTAACTGTTTTTGAATGTTCTCAGAACCAAATATGTAAGAATAAAATGTAGTGATTATGAAATCATATTATTTAGTGCCAGGACATCCATTCAAGCACACTACAATGAAGCGCTGCCCGACCGCACCCCAGAAAATCGTTACAAGATGTGGAAAGATGACGTCGCCTTTCATTGATCAGACGGATACATTCCAGGGTGGATGCTGATTTTCCAGTGGATGAATTTAGAGGTTTAGCTGGAAACTGATTATCGTAATGTAATGATTTTTATGGTTCAAGCAAATAAATGGATTTTTTGTACTCACCGTAAAATCCTTTTCTCGTAGTAGGCATTGGGGGACACAGCACCATGGGTATATGCCCAGCTGCCACTAGGAGGCTGACACTAGAAACAAAAAAGTGTTGGCTCCGCCCAGGTGGGCTATACCCCTCTGCAAGAGCCGAGATACACCAGTCGGTACAAAAGCAGTAGGAACGCCATACACCTGAACAAACAGAAAACTGAACGCCAACAAGTCTTCAACTGGGGAAACCCAACGACCACAAATCGCCGGGACCACAACAAGAAGAAACTCAGTAAGAAAATGGGAGGGATCTGTGTCCCCCAATGCCTACTACGAGAAAAGGATTTTACGGTGAGTACAAAAAATCCATTTTTCTCGTGCATGGCATTGGGGGACACAGCACCATGGGACGTCCCAAAGCAGTCCCTGAGGGAGGGAAGAAGAACGCCATGTCGCCAATCTAAAGCACAGCTGCTTGCAGAACCTTGCGCCCAGGCTAGCGTCAGCGGAAGCCAGAGAATGAATGTGATAAAACTTAGAGAAAGTGTGAACTGACGCCCAGGTGGCGGCCCGGCAGACCTGGGAAGCAGATGCCTGATGACGCACCGCCCAGGAAGCCCCAACTGCCCTAGTCGAATGAGCGGTCAACCTGGAAGGGGGAGCACGGCCCTTTGCGATATAGGCCCTCCTTGACAGCCGACCGAACCCAGCGAGAGATGGTAGCCTTGGAGGCAGGCAAAACCCCTACGAGGACCCGCCGGGACCACGAAAAGGGAATCCGAACGACGGAAAGGTTCGTGAGGCGAAGGTACAGGCGAAGGGCCCGAACAACGTCAAGGCAATGGAGGGATTTCTCCCTAGGGTGAGAAGGATTAGGGCAGAAAGAGGGAAGGACGATCTCTTCATTGATATGAAACGAGGAGACCACCTTTGGAAGAAAAGAGGGAACGGGACGCAACACCACCTTGTCCTGATGGAAAACCAGGAAAGGCGAACGGCAAGAAAGCGCCGCCAGTTCGGAAACCCGGCGGATGGAGGTGACTGCCACTAAGAAGGCCACCTTGAACGAGACAAACGACAGAGAGATCTCTGCCAAAGGCTCGAAGGGAGAAGACTGAAGGGCGCCAAGGACGAGATTCAGGTCCCACGGCTCCACTGGAAAACGAAAGGGGGGGGCTCGGCGAGCGACACCCTGTAGGAAAGTCCTAACCTGAGCCCGCGAGGCCACAGGACGTTGGAAAAGGACTGAGAGGGCCGAAATCTGTCCTCTGAGAGAAGCTAGGCGAAGACCCTTCTCAAAACCGGCCTGAAGGAAGGCCAGAACGTTAGGGACGGAGAAATGAAGAGGGCGGAAGCGCCCAGACTCGCACCAGGTAAAATACGCTCTCCAGGTCCGGTAGTAAATACGGGCTGACTGGGGTTTGCGAGCGTGAAGCATCGTCTGAATGACAGAATCCGAGAGGCCACGGGACTTCAAGACCGCGGTCTCAACGGCCACGCCGTCAAACGAAGCTGAAGTAAATTCGGGTGGTACAGAGGACCCTGAGAAAGGAGATCGTGGCGCAGAGGAAGTCGCCACGGAGCGTCGGCGAGCAGAAACACTAGATCTGCGTACCACGCCCTGCGGGGCCAATCCGGAGCCACCAGGATTGCCGAAACCCGGGCTGCCTTGAGACGCTTGAGCACTCGGGGCAGGAGGGGAATGGGGGGGAACAGGTACAGAAGGTTGAACTGAGACCAAGGCAGAACTAGGGCGTCTACCAGCGAAAGCCTGAGGGTCTCTGGACCGCGCGACATAGCGCGGAATCCTGTGGTTGAGACGTGACGCGAAAAGATCCACGTCCGGAGTTCCCCATCGGTGACAAAGTTGGAGGAACACCTCTGGGTGAAGAGACCATTCGCCCGGGTCGACTAGCTGACGACTGAGGAAGTCTGCCGCCCAATTGTCGACCCCGGGAATGTGCACCGCGGAAAGGACGGGAACGTGGAGTTCCGCCCAGCGCAGGATATGGGAGGCTTCCTGCAAGGCCATCACGCTCCTGGTGCCCCCTTGGTGGTTCAGATAAGCCACGGCGGTGGAATTGTCTGTTTGAACCCGGACCGGGAGACCGCGAAGACGTGGGGTCCAGTGAGACAGTGCCAGGAAAATTGCCCTGAGCTCGAGTACATTTATCTGCAGGGAGGACTCCTGAGCAGACCAAAGACCCTGGACTGTGAGAGAGTCGAGGACAGCTCCCCAACCCAAGAGGCTGGCGTCCGTCGTGACCACCCGCCAACTGGGGGGAAGAAAGGAACGGCCCAGGGACACCGTCCGAGAAGAAGCCACCAGGAGAGGTCCTGGCGAAGCTGGAGAGGGAGACGAACCAGGCGATCGAGACCTGCCTGGGACTTGTCCCACCTGGATAGAAGAAACAACTGAAGGTCCCGGGAGTGGAATTGGGAATAGGGAATGGCTTTCGAAGGAAGCCACCATCCTCCCCAGGACGCGCATACACGTCCTGATAGTCAGGGTGGACGGGCCGCGGAGAAGCGTCACCCCCGCCTGAAGGGAGGCAATCTTTCTGGGGGGAGAAACACCCGCCCGAGGCGAGTGTCGAAAATCATGCCCAGGAAGGGCATCCTCTGGCATGGGACGAGGGAGGACTTGGAGTGGTTGACGAGCCACCCGAACTGGGAAAGAGCTGAGAGGGTGATGTGCAGGCTGGACAGGTTGTCCTCCAACGACGGGGCCCGAATCAGAAGATCGTCTAGGTAAGGTATCAAGGCGACCCCCCTGGCACGAAGAAGGGCCATGAGAGGCGCCAACACCTTGGTGAAGACCCTCGGAGCAGAGGCCAGGCCGAAGGGCAGGGCTACGAATTGGAAATGAAGAGAACCTACCGCGAAGCGAAGGAACCTTTGGTGGGAGAGGGCAATGGGGACGTGGAGATAGGCGTCCTGAATGTCTATGGACGACAGGAAACTCGTCCGACTCCAAGGAGGCGATCACCGACCGGAGGGATTCCATACGAAAGTGACGGACCCGGACAAAGCGGTTCAGCGCCTTCAGGTCCAGGATAGGACGGAGCGAACCGTCGTTTTTGGGAACCGTGAACAGATTCGAATAGAACCCCCGAAAGCGTTCTGACTCTGGAACCGGAACGATGACCCCTAGAGAGCGAAGGGAACGAATGGCCTGAAAAAAATCTTCTGCCCCGGAGGGGGACCTGGGGGGCGACGTCAGGAAGAAACCGTCCCGGCGGAAGATCGGAAAATTCGATCCTGTATCCGGAGGAGACTACCTCCAGAACCCAAGCGTCTTCTACACTTGCTTGCCAGACGTCCTGAAAGGCGAGCAGACGCCCTCCCACCTTGACGGAGTCATGCGGAAGGAGGTTTAGTGGACTGGGGGCGAGCAGGTTTGGGCTTGGCATGCCAGGAGGGCTTGGTCTTAAAGGAAGGCCTGGAGGCCTTCTTGTCAGATCGGGCAGGGGGGGCCCGAAAGGACCGAAAGGACTGCGCCCGAGAGGACGACCCAGGAAAGCGACGGCGGCGAGGCTGATTCTGGGGAAGAAGAGAGCTCTTACCGCCAGTGGCCTCCGAGATGAGCTCCTCCAAACGCTTCCCAAAGAGCTTCCCGCCGAGAAAGGGAAGGGAAATCAGAGCCTTCTTGGAGGCGGCATCTGCCGCCCAAGAACGAAGCCAGATGGTGCGGCGGATGGCCACAGAGTTAGCGGCCGCACGGCCGGATCGGCGGGCCGATTCCATAGAGGCATCGCAAAGAAATTTGGACGCCTGATAAATTTGAGAGGCAAGCACTGCCAGTTCCCCTTGATCAGAGTCTGGGGGTAAAGCGCGAACAAGCTGTTTTGCCCAGATAGCGCAGGCCTTAGCCACCCAGGAGGCGGCAAACGCAGGACGGATGGCAGCACCCGCTGCGATGAAAACAGACTTGGCCAAAGAGTCGACCCGTTTGTCAGCGGGATCCGACAAGGAAGCCGCGTCAGCCAGGGGAAGGGTAGTAGCCTTCGCCAGGCGAGCAACCTGAGGGTCTACCTGAGGAGGAACCGTCCAAGTATTGACAGATTCCTCAGAAAAAGGATAGGGGACGTCAGAGGCCTTGGTAAGATGAAGGCGCCGATCAGGATGACGCCACTCTTTAGCCAGAAGTGCGTCCAGATCCTCGTGATTCGGGAAGACCACAGTGGAACGCCTAGTCCGGCGGAAGGACACCGACTCCAGGGAGGAGGAGGAGGGTACGTCCTGCACATGGAGCGCGTCACGGACGGCTTTGATGAGGTCCTGAATGGCCGCAGACATCGCCGAGCACCGCTCTGATTCAGAATCAGAAGCGGAGGAGTCCCCAGGAACGGCGGAAGCGGCTGAAGAAGAAATTTCGCCCGACTCAGACCTAACCGGGGAGTGATCCGGGGTAGCTGAGGAAGAATGGGACCCAGCCGAGGCTGTGCGAGGTCGCTTGCCGGACCTCGTACCAGAGCGGGAACGGACATCCCCGGCGGGGGGGTCCCTGCCCGAGGCGGCCGCAATCTGAGCGGGCAGACGGTCCAAGGACTGCGCTAGGGATTGGGAGAGGCTGGCAAGGTTACCTATGGCCTGGGACAGGGTAGCAGCCCATTCCGGAAGGACCGACAAAGAGGGGGCCGCAGGGGCGGACTGGGTGGGCCTGGGGGGAAGGCACTGCACGCAGAGAGAGGAAGACTGACCGCATGGGAACTTCCTATTACATACGGAACAGGCGTAATGAGTGGAAATAGCGGCAGGGGGAGAGGGGGCCCGACCAGAAGAAGACATGAGGGCGATGGAGGAGCCTGCAAAGCAAAAAAGAGTCAGCCAGAGGCTGCCTACCAGACCCAAGGTGCTGTGTCCCACAGAAGCACGTCCAGAGAGCCGAGGCGCAGGAGAAGCAAGATGCGACAGCTGCAGGCAGGACAGGAACCGGTAGTCAAGAAAGACACGCCCCCCCCAGCAGCCCGCGCTGGTGCTGGATTGGTTGGAAAAAACGCGGCTCCCAGGGCACCGCCCACAAAGGGGAGGGAGGAGAAAAAAACCCGGGAAGGCAGAAGGCGGAGACGAAGCTCCGCCCCACGTGACCTGCGGCCTAGGCTGGAGAAAAGCCGGGGCCTCGAGTAGAAAAATGCTGCCGGAAACGGACGCCCGCGATCGCGGTAACGCCCGGAGGCAGCAGCAGAAGCGGGGACGCAGCACAGATTCTCTGGGAGTGCGGGGGCCCCGAAGGCCAGGAGTTAGCCGGAAGAAACCCGCAGGTACGGGAAGGAGCCGAAAGAATCGGCCGTCTTAAAGGGCCAGGCCCTAGAAACGAGGGTGCCCCAAGGAAGTTTTCCCCCGCAAAAAGAATGCCCAGGCAAGCGTGCAGTGCCCCCAAGAGCCATCAGCCTCCCTAAACTAAAAAGGGGGCCAGGACAAGAGGTGGTTGTGGTGGGTGGAGGGGGTGGGGGTGGGGTACCGCCATACTCACCTTCCGACGTTTTCAGGCGCAGCAATAGCCACCCCCTCGGCGGACTCAACACGGGAGCCGTGGGTCCGCCGGAATTCCGCTGCGGAAGCAGATAGTGGGGACTGGGTGGCTGCCGGGTACCTGAGTACGCGCCCGCAGGGGGGCAACTAAAGTGGAACACGATGGAGCCACCCCTGCGTCCTGAAGAAACCTGTACAAAAAAGGAGAAAAAAATAGAATAAAATAAAAAATAAAATTAGCAGGATGACCTGCAAAACAGGTCATGTCTGCCTCCTACGGACACTAGAACTAGACTGGTGTATCTCGGCTCTTGCAGAGGGGTATAGCCCACCTGGGCGGAGCCAACACTTTTTTGTTTCTAGTGTCAGCCTCCTAGTGGCAGCTGGGCATATACCCATGGTGCTGTGTCCCCCAATGCCATGCACGAGAAATTATAGCATGCAGCTGACCATGCAGTGATGGGGGAGGGGGTAGTAGATGGAGGTTTGCTGAAGGATGGTCGGGTGATCTACAAAGGATAATGAATGTGCAGGACTCACCTGAAAAGATCGTCGGCCAGTGACTGTTCTCTGGCCTGTTGAGTTTGCTCCTGTAAAAACAGAAAACTTACAGTAAATGTTCCATTATAATAAAACGTCACATTACACTGCGGAGCTGTTTTAGCCAATGGCCCAGATCTGTTTGTCTTTTGCACTGCAGGTACACGGGTGACACCAAGATCAGGAGTGTCAGCTCTACAGCAAAAGGACTAGGAACGATGTGAGGCCAGCACGGATGTATCCAGCGACTGAGGGTGCCAGTTTCTAAAATGTGGGTTTTCACGTAAATATGAATTTCTTCCCTGAAAAGGGCACCAAGGTGGGCGATTCTGGTTCCCACATTATCTTATCTCCTGTACCCGCACACTATGTTGCGGCTGGCACTGCAGTACATAAACCCATCAGAAAATAAAGCTATATTTGAAGGATCCACAAAAGGACCATAAATAAGTGTGAGTAACAGGTCTGTGTAACTTCTGCTTTTATATTTCCCCTTTTACACCCCTCACCTCCATTTCCTGGCGCAGCCACTGTTCTAGCTCCGAGTTCTTCTTCCTGTCATGTGCAATTAGATCAGAGCCTCCAATGATGTGAGGAAAGCCTCCAGCTCCTGGATATGTTATCTGTTAACATGGAGGATATTGCTATATGAGGTATCTAGACACAAGCAAACAGCATACTCCTACCTATATGGACTCAAGCCTGGCTCCAGCATGTCACATATCTAATGTCAGCCAACAGCTAAAAAGGTTCTACACTGTAAACTCCTTTTTATTAGTCGTGTCCTCAACAAAAAGAAAGGGGAGAGAAAAGGGAGAGGAGAGAGAAAAGAATGGAAGCAGAGAGAAGGAGAACAGAGAGAAGAGATAAAAAAAGAGAAGAAGGAAAGAGGAGGGAAAGAAGAGAGAAGAGGAAGGAAAGAGGAGGGAAAGAAGAGAGAAAAGGGAGACAGAGAAGAGAAAAAAAAAGAGGAAGGAAAGAGAAGAGGGAAAGAAGATAGAAGAAAAAGGGAGAGAGAGAGAAGAGAAGAAAAAAGAGGAAGGAGAGAGAAGGGAGAGAAGAAAGGAGAAGAGAATGAGAGAACGGAAAAGAGAGGGTGGAAGGGAGAGGAGAGAAATACAAAAAGGAAAGAAGGGAGAGGAGAAAAGAGATAGAGAGAGAGAGAAAAGAGATAGAGAGAGAGAGAGAAGAGAGAGGAGAGAGAAGAGAGAGAGAGGAAGGAGAAGAAAGAAGGGAGAGGAGAAAAGAGATAGAGAGAGAGAGAAAAGAGATAGAGAGAGAGAGAAAAGAGATAGAGAGAGAGAGAAAAGAGATAAAGAGATAGAGAGAGAGAGAAAAGAGATAAAGAGATAGAGAGAGAGAGAAAAGAGATAAAGAGATAGAGAGAGAGAGAAAAGAGATAGAGCGAGAGAGAAAAGAGATAGAGAGAGAGAGAAAAGAGATAGAGCGAGAGAAAAGAGATAGAGCGAGAGAGAAAAGAGATAGAGAGAGAGGAAAGAGATAGAGAGAGAGAGAAAAGAGATAGAGAGAGAGAGAGAGAAAAGAGATAGAGAGAGAGAGAGAGAAAAGAGATAGAAAGAGAGAGAGAGAAAAGAGATAGAAAGAGAGAGAGAGAAAAGAGATAGAAAGAGAGAGAGAGAAAAGAGATAGAGAGAGAAAAGAGATAGAGAGAGAGAGAGAGAGAAAAGAGAGAGAGATAGAGAGAGAAAAGAGATAGAGAGATAGAGAGAGAAAAGAGATAGAGAGATAGAGAGAGAAAAGAGATAGAGAGATAGAGAGAGAAAAGAGATAGAGAGATAGAGAGAGAAAAGAGATAGAGAGAGAGAGAGAAAAGAGATAGAGAGAGAGAGAGAAAAGAGATAGAAAGAGAGAGAGAGAGAAAAGAGAGAGAGAAAAGAGATAGAGAGAGAGAGAAGAGAGAGAGAAGAGAGAGAGAGAGAAAAGAGATAGAGAGAGAAAAGAGATAGAGAGAGAGAGAGAAAAGAGATAGAAAGAGAGAGAGAGAGAAAAGAGAGAGAGAAAAGAGATAGAGAGAGAGAGAAGAGAGAGAAGAGAGAGAGAGAGAGAGAGAGAGAGAGAGAGAAAAGAGATAGAGAGAGAGAGAAAAGAGATAGAGAGAGAGAGAGAAAAGAGATAGAGAGAGAGAGAGAGAAAAGAGATAGAGAGAGAGAGAGAGAGAGAGAGAGAGAAAAGAGATAGAGAGAGAGAGAGAAAAGAGATAGAGAGAGAAAAGAGATAGAGAGAGAAAAGAGATAGAGAGAGAGAGAGAGAAAAGAGATAGAGAGAGAGAAAAGAAAGAGAGAGAGAGAGAGAGAGAGAGAGCGCAATAGTGTGGGGCAGGGGGAAAGGAAAGAGAGGGAGAACACAGACTAGAGCTAACAGATGAGGCGCTGTACTTAGCATTCCCGAATAATGTTTTTTGGTTTGGTACACCAGGTTCCCTTACTGCCAAGGAGAACTTTTCTTTCTGCGGATGTCCCCTTAAACATGCGGGACAAGCATGGATAAGCGGTATTCATAGTTGTGCACTAATACTACAGATGATAAATCCCATCAGCGTCTTCACATTATTACCTTCCTGAACTTCTTGAAATTAGCCACATTCTCTCGATTGTCTTTGATGATGGTCTCACTGTTTCTTGCTGGCCGACTAACAACTAAAGATCGGAACTCCGATGCCAAGAGTCTACTCGGGAGCCCATCATCATTTTCTTGTTTTGGTCGGAAAGGCATCTAAAACAAGAGAGCACAAGATGTGGTAGAGGAGAAGTATGTACCGGTAAATGTGCTATGCAGAGTGCCTAAGGGAACCCCTAAGGGGAATGTGTCATCGGAAGATGATCTAATGGTTAGATC
This sequence comes from Bufo bufo, assembly GCF_905171765.1. Lineage (NCBI taxonomy): Eukaryota > Metazoa > Chordata > Amphibia > Anura > Bufonidae > Bufo > Bufo bufo. The sequence continues at coordinate 86,004,239 of NC_053393.1, read as the reverse complement.
CCATTTTTATGTTAAATATATATTTCTTCATTTTTGGTGATTTTTGTTTTAATTTTCAATCTAATTATCTATATTTAACGGGAATCCATCACCAGCGACCTCCCTTTCAAACAGTTTGCATAGAGACATAGCTGTGGATCACCCAATTACAACAGTGTTGATCCGAGGCAAAGTAGGCCTTTGGTGCAATAAGGGTGTCACCATTGCTCCACCCCTTCCTCACTGCTTTGCTGCTCCCTGGCACTGTCAATCAAAGCAGCCAGGGAGGTACTGGTCACAACAAGAGCAACGGTAATGCCCTCATTGCACCAGAGGGCTAATTTGCATATTAAGAGTATCAGAACTCAGGAATGGCACCTCGGATCAACAAAATTAAAAAATAATTTTTAATATGTGTCTAGGTATACAGGTGGATAGGGAGGTCACTGGTGACAAATTCCCATAAGAAATATACTAAAACCATGCAGTTTTCACACTGGCCGCCATGTTGAGACTTCCTGTTCTGTACAGATAAGGCTACTTTCACATCTGCGCTTTGCCTTTCCTATGACGGATCTCAATAGCGGGGGGGGGGGAAACGCTTCCGTTTTGTCCCCTTTCATTGTCAATGGGGACAAAACTGAACTGAACAAAGCTGATTGCTCCAAAACGCATTCCATTCCGTCTGGTTGCGTCCCTATCGCGGACAGAATAGCGATGCAAGCAGCGTTTTTTCTGTCTGCGATGTGGTGCGGTGCAAGATGGATCAGTTTTCTTTTATGTCCAAGATCCGCGCCCCTCCCCCCTTGACTTACAATGGTTTTAGAGACGGATCCGTCATGGCTGTTTTAGAGATAATACAACCGGATCCGTTCATAACGGATGCAGACGGTTGTAGTATTATGACAGAAGCGTCTTTGCTGATCCATGACGACTGGTGTGAAAGTAGCCTAACTTGTCAGGAGACATTGCATTATTATCACAGCCAGGTTTACAATGACATATGTCACCTCTGTATAGATAACACAGAAGTCACAATAGGTGATATCACCGCTAAGGCTACTTTCACACTGGCGTTTTGGCTTTCTGTTTGTGAGATCCGTTCAGGGCTCTCACAATCGGTCCAAAACGGATCAGTTTGCTCTAATGCATTCTGAATGGAAAAGGATCCGCTCAGAATGCATCAGTTCAGTCTCCATTCTGCTATGGAAACGGACACCAAAACGCTGCTTGCGTCTGATGAAACTGAGCCAAACGGATCCGTTCTGACACACAATGTAAGTCAATGGGAACGGATCCGTTTTCTATGACACAATCTGGCAGAATAGAAAACGGATCCGTCCTCCATTGACTTTCAATGGTGTTCAAGACGCATCCGTCTTGGCTATGTTAAAGATAATATAAACGGATCCGTTCTGAACGGATCCAGACGGTTGTATTATCTGAACGTGAGTGTGAAAGTAGCCTTATCCCCTCTCTCCTGACCTCTGCACAGAGCATGACTCGAAAACTCTTCCATATAAAGGTCCCCTCCAATCTATTGTGTCTATGGCCCATACGGCTGCTCTCAAAGAACTGGCAGTCTTGACATATTTTCCGCCTAGTGGCGAGTGTGAAAACAGCAGGATTTTAGACTTTTTTTTATTTTTATAAAAGGGCATCCATCAGCAGATCTGTACCTATGACACTGGCTGACCGGTTACATGTGCACTTGGCAGCTGAAGGCATCTGTGTTGGTCCCATCTTCACATGTGCCCGCATTGCTGAGCAAAATGATGATGTTTTACTATATTCAAATGAGCCTCTAGGAGCAACGGGGGCGTTGCCGTTACACCTAGAGGCTCTGCACCCTCTGCACTTTGATTGACAGGGCCAGGTAGTGTAAACGTCACCATGCCTGGCCCTGACAATCAAAATGCAAAGAGTGTGGCATTTGCAGAGAGAGCAGAGCCTCTAGGTGTAATGGCAACGCCCCCGTTGCTCCTAGAAGCTCATTTGCATATATATATATAAAAATCATTTTTCTCAGCACTGAGGGCACATATGAACATGGGACCAGCACAGATGTCTTCAGCTGCCAAGTGCACATGTAACAGGTCAGCCAGTGTCATAGGTACAGATCCGCTGACAGATGCCTTATAAATATAGATAGGGACAGAGGGGGGAAAAAATATCATCCAAAATTTGTAAAAATGTATAAATAAATAAAAAATTATGTCTTACATAAAAAGTTGATCTAAGCAACAGGTCATTTTCTGATGAACCTATCTTTCTAGATCGGTCACCTGTATCTCCATAATTGTAGGTTTTCTTGCGCTCAGCTCCAGCAGAGGTACTGCTCTTTTAGGCCCTCGTTGTGCCTGCTTCTAACGGTCTAGCAGAAGGTTTACATGTCTGGCCACACTAAGTTCATATGTTTGGGCTGGAAGCCTTCAGTAAAGGTAATCTCCAGCCAGAAACTGAAAACTCGCTTTTAGCTGGAAAGGCCATCTCTTCCACCACAGCGATAATGCATGTAGGGCGTGAGGGTCCAGTTCCTTCGGTTGTCCCCCCTGGTAGCGATTAAGGCTGGGGACATCACGCCTAGTATAATATTACATTCTGTAAATGGAGTGTACATAATCCCCAAGGGGTATGGTTATGGAAATTCCGGGATCGCTGACAGAAACAAGACACCCTCTGCCAACTCACCCACCAATCCTGCCCAACTGCAGGCCGGGGGTCCTAACCAACACAGGGAAATCCGTGCACCACATTATGATAGGTTCTCATCAAAAACAGTAGAGGGGGTGATTACTTTTGCTTCTTCATGCTGAGATATAGGTTCCTGTTTGATGTCCGGCTCAGTCTTTATTGTCTGGACACCCGCTGCTGGCACCTACAGAAAAAAAAAAAAAACACAAGACACGTAACATATCTGTATGGTGGCAACATCAGCCGGCTTCCCGGCGGGCGAATATATGCAAGGAATTTACAATTAGAGGGAAGTAAAATCCACAATATTAACTGAAAATAATTAATCCTCTGAAGCAACGATACAAACCTTGCAGGAATGTCACGCTCTGTCCAGGTGGAGCCTGTGAACATGGGCGTGCTCCTGACTAAAGACAGACCTTGTAATCTAGTTAACCCTTCAGCAGTGACAAAATCCTGTTTGAATACGTTAGTAAAGAGCCGACTCACGCTTTTTCCAAATGCGCCCGGTTACCACAACCCGAGCCGTCTCCATTAGGGTACCTGCAGATTTGGTGCGGATTTCTGTGCGTTTCCACACCAAAAACTGCATGTGTTACTTGTGGTTTTGCTGCAGCTCTCAGATCCATTGAAATGGGGGAAATCCGCACCAAGAATTGCACGGAAGAAAAAGGCAAGATGTGCATGTGATTTGTCCAATCTCATACACTTTGATGGTACTGCATTACACGGTGGTTTTTCCACGCAAGTATCCGCGCAGAAAAACAGCACGTGATCCTCACCCTGTGCAGGTGCCTGTAAAAGACATCTGTCAGCAGTTTTGTACATTGGCTGACCTGTTACATGTGCGCTTGGCAGCTGAAGGGATCTGTGTTGGTCCCATGTTCATATGTGTCCACATTACTGAGTAAAACAATGTTTTAATATATGCAAATGAGCCTCTAGGAGCAACGGGGGCGTTGTCATTACACCTAGAGGCTCTGCTCTCTCTGCAACTGCCACGCCCTCTGTACTTTGATTGACAGGGCCAGGCAGTGAAAATGACATCACATCTGGCCCTGCCAATCAAAGTGCAGAGAGTGCAGCAGTTGCAGAGAGAGCAGAGCCTCTAGGTGTAATGGTAACGCCCCCGTTGCTCCTAGAGGCTCATTTGCATATAATAAAACATCATTATTCTCAGCAGTGCAGGCACATAAGACCAACACAGATGCCTTCAGCTGCCAAGCGCACATGTAACAGGTCAGACAGTGTCATAGGTACAAAACTGCTGACAGATGTCTTTTAAACCAGGTTTCTGAAAACAAACATTCAGCACTCTCTAGGCTTTTGAATAAAACAAAACAACTTTATTGGACTTCCGGGATATAAAAGCAATAGACTATGCCGCAGGAGCGCTCTTAGTTATGGCTTAGTCTGTGGCTTTTATCCGCTGAAAGTCCAATAGACAAAGAACTGGATGGATATCACAGTATGGATTCGTCCCACCGTCCGTCCACCATATGTGTGGTTCTCGCCGCACACTTACCACTCCGTATCAGTGTACCCTAAGTACTCCAGGAAAATCTTTATCATTTAGACCAAAGGTAATCATAAAAAGGAGACTTTTGTATTACTTACCAGTAAAGTCTCTTTCTCGCTCTTCCTTGGGGGACACAGGAAACCATGGGTATAGCTCTGCTCCCTAGGAGGCGTGACACTAAGTGAAAGCTGTAAGCCCCTCCTCCATCAGCTATACCCTTCAGCCTGGAGAAGAGACTGCCAGTTGCGTGTCCAAGTAGTGAAAGATAACCACCAACCGGAAAAAAGAACTGTCGAGCCCCAACGGGGGCAACCAAGCCGGAACCACAACTGTAACCCAAATGAAGGGCGGGTGCTGTGTCCCCCAAGGAAGAGCGAGAAAGAGACTTTACTGGTAAGTAATACAAAAGTCTCCTTTTCTCGCCCATATTCCTTGGGGGACACAGGAAACCATGGGACGTTCCAGAGCAGTCCCAGAAGGGAGTGACCAGAACAAACTAGACCAACACCAGAGGCATCAATCAACTGCCGCCTGCAACACCAGACGGCCTAAAGCAGCGTCAGCCGACGCATGAGTATGCACCCTGTAGAACTTGGTGAAGGTGTGCAAGGAGGACCAAGTGGCCGCCTTGCAAATCTGCTCCGTAGAAGCCCGATTCCTCTGAGCCCAGGAAGCCCCGACCGCTCTAGTGGAGTGAGCGGTAACACCGAGGGGCGGAACCTTGCCCTTGGCGAGATAAGCCTCAGTAACAGCCATCTTGACAAAACGGGCGATAGCAACTTTGGATGCCGCCATCCCTCTGCGCGACCCCTCCGGAACCACAAAGAGCGAGTCAGTACGCCTGAAAGAGCTGGTTACCTCCAGGTAAACCTTGAGCGCCCTGACAACGTCCAGGCGATGAAGCTTCCTCTCCCGCGGGTGGGAAGGGGAAGGACACAAAGAGGGGAGAACGATGTCCTCGTTCAGATGAAAGGCGGAGACCACCTTAGGAAGGAAGGAAGGGACCGGACGAAGAACTACCTTGTCCTGGTGGAACACTAGGAAAGGTTCCAGATAGGAGAGTGCAGCCAATTCGGACACCCTCCGAAGAGAGGTGACGGCTACCAGGAAAATAACCTTGCAGGACAGAAGTCGCAAGGAAACCGTCCGCAGAGGCTCGAAAGGAGAAGCCTGGAGCGCTGAGAGAACCAGGTTCAGGTCCCAGGGCGGTACCAGAGGGCGGTACGGGGGAACCGCGTGAGCCACGCCCTGAAGGAAGGTCTTGACAGGGCCAAGGGGGGCCAGTGGGCGCTGAAACAAAATGGACAGCGCAGACACCTGACCCTTCAAAGAACTAAGGCCCAGACCTTGGGCAAGTCCGCTCTGCAGGAAGGACAAAACGGTGGGGAGAGAAAAGCGGAGCGGAGGAATCCCCAGATCGGCACAGAACCCCAAATAGGTCCTCCAGGTCCTATAATAGATCCTAGAAGAGGACGGCTTACGGGCGCGGATCATGGTGCGGACGACGTCCGCAGAAAAACCCCTACGTGTCAGGACGGTGGTCTCAACAACCACGCCGTCAAACGTAGGGACCTTAAACGCGGGTGGAAGATTGGTCCCTGAGAGAGAAGATCTTCCCTGGCGGGCAGCGGCCAGGGCGCGTCTGCCAGGAGCAGCATGAGGTCGGCATACCAAGACCGGCGGGGCCAGTCCGGAGCGACCAGAATCACCGAGACACCTTCCGCCGTGATCTTCCGAAGGACCTTGGGCAGGAGTGGGATGGGAGGGAATATGTATGGACGCGCGAAGCCTCGCCAAGGAAGAACGAGGGCGTCGGCTCCGCAGGCTCCCGGATTCCTGGCCCTGGACAGATAGGCGGGGACCTTGTGATTGAATTTGGAGGCCATGAGGTCCACGTCCGGTATGCCCCAACGAAGGCAAATGGCCTCGAACACCTCCGGGTGAAGAGACCACTCGCCGGGGTCGACGGTGGTGCGACTGAGGAAGTCCGCCGCCCAATTGTCCACCCCTGGAATAAAAATTGCAGATAGGGCCGGGACGTGGGCTTCCGCCCAACGGAGAATGCTGGTGACCTCCCGCATTGCTGCAACGCTGCGAGTGCCCCCCTGGTGGTTTATGTACGCCACGGCCGTGGCGTTGTCCGATTGCACACGAACTGGATGACCCTTCAGCAGATGAGTCCAGTGTCGCAGAGACAGAAGGGCCGCTCTCAGCTCCAGGACATTGATCGAGAGTTTGGACTCCGATGGAGACCAAATGCCCTGGACGGATCGGGGAGGAAACACGCCTCCCCAGCCCAAGAGACTGGCATCGGTTGTAACCACCAACCAGTTGAGCGGCAGAAAGGACCTGCCCAGAAGAGGGGACTGCAACCACCAGTGGAGAGATGACCGCACCGGAGGCGATAGATGGAAGGGATGATCCAGAGACTCCGGCGATTTGTCCCAGGAGGAGAGGATCGCCCGTTGGAGAGGGCGGGAGTGAAACTGCGCAAATGGGATCGCCTCGAAGCAGGCAACCATCTGCCCCAAGACCCGCATGCAGAAGCGGAAGGACGGTCGACGGTGGAGAAGGAGACCCCGAATCGCCCGACGGAGGGTCAGTCGTTTTTCCGAGGGAAGACGTACCTCCGCCGCTTCCGTGTCTAAAAGCATTCCCAGGAAGACTAGTTGTCTGGCGGGAGGAAGGGAGGACTTGGGGAAGTTGATGACCCAACCGAATCTCGCCAAAGTCTCTAGAGTGAGATCCACGCTGGCAACCGCTTGGGAAAGGGACGGAGCCTTGATGAGGATATCGTCCAAGTACGGTAGCAGAAAAACACCCCTGGAACGGAGTAAGGCCAAAACCGGGGCCAGGACCTTGGTGAACACCCGGGGGGCTGTTGCCAGCCCAAAGGGAAGGGCGACAAACTGGAAGTGGAGGTCCCCCACGGCGAATCGGAGGAAGCGATGGTGACACCGGGCTACCGGAACATGGAGGTAGGCATCCTGTATATCGATGGAAGACATGAAATCTCCCTGCTCCAGGGAAGCCACCGCGGAACGGAGGGACTCCATCCGAAACCGTCGGAGGAGAAAACGGTTGAGCTTTTTTGAGGTCCAAA